>NC_092288.1:18235846-18390846 GCF_036320965.1 Panulirus ornatus | reverse complement strand
TACCATCCAAACCTGCTGCCTTGCCGGCCTTCATCTTCCGTAAAGCTTTTACTACCTCTTCTCTATTTACCAAATCATATTCCCTAACTCTCTGACTTCGCACACCACCTCGACCAAAACACTCTATATCCGCCACTCTATCATCAAACACATTCAACAAACCTTCAAAATACTCACTCCATCACCTTCTCACATCACCACTACTTGTTATCACCTCCCCATTAGCCCCTGGAGGAAGTAAAGTGTTTTAGATATCTGGGAGTGGATCTGGCAGTGGATGGAACCATGGAAGCGGAAGTGAATCATAGGGTGGGGGAGGGGGCGAAAATTCTGGGAGCCTTGAAGAATGTTTGGAAGTCGAGAACATTATCTCGGAAAGCTTAAATGGGTATGTTTGAAGGAATATATATGTATATATATATATATATATATATATATATATATATATATATATATATATATATATATATATATATATATATATATATATATATATATATATATATGTTTATATATTCATACTAGCTTGCCTTTATCCATTCCTGTCGCCAACCCGCCTGGCAGGAAATAGTATTGCTAACCCCCACTTCAGTGTGGTAGGGCCAGGAAAAGCGACACAACAGGCCACATTCGTGCAAACCCAGTCTCTAGTTGTCTTGTGTAATGCATCGAAACCACAGCTTCCTATCCACAACCAGGCCCCACAGAATATTTTTTGGTTAACCCCAGTCGATTAACATGCCCTGGTTCCGTCTGTTCACAGCATATCGACCACGATATACCACAGCGCTCGAATTCACTCTATTTTTTGCATGCCTCATAACCTATTATATGTTCATTCCACGATCCATCCCTCCACCTCCTATTTGGTCTTCCGCTTTTCCGTGTCCTCTCCATCTATGACATATATGTCCTCTTTGTCAGTCTTACTCATTCTTTCCATGTGCTCAAACCATTTCATCACACCCTCTTATGCTCTCTCAGCCACACTCTTTTTATTACCACACATCTCTCTTACACTTTCATTATTTACTCGATCAAACCACCTCAGACCACATATTGTCCTCAAACATTTCATTTTTAACACATCCACCTTCCTCCGTACAACATTATGTACAGCCCATGCCTCGCAATCACGTAACATTGTTGAAGATACTATTCCTTCAAACACTCACATCCTCCAATGCTTCTCCATTCAAACTTACATCTCAATTAACTTTCAATTCAACCTTATTGAGCATAATAACCTTGCTCTTATTCACATTTACTCTCTTCTTCCTTCTTTCACACTCTTTTCCAAACTCAGTCAACAACTTCTGCAGTTTCTCACACGAATCAGCCGCTAGAGCTATATCAAATGCGAACAACAAGTGACTCACTTCTCAGACCCTCTCATCCACAAATGATGAATATTCACCCGTCCCTCCAAAACTCTTGCATTTACCTCCCTAACCACCCAATCCACAAACAAATTAAACATCACATATATCACAAAACTGCGGCAGACCAACTTTCACTCGGAACCAATCACTCTCCTCTCTTCCTACTCGTACGCATGCCTTACATTATTGGTAAAAATTTTCCATTGCTTATAGCAACTTACCTCCCGCACCATATACTCTTAAAACTTTCTACAAAACATGTCTATCAACCTTATCATATACCCTCTCCAGATCCATAAACGCTACATGCAAATCCATCTGTTTTTCTAAGTATTTCTCACATACACTCTTCAAAGGAAACACTTGATCCACACATCCTATACCATTTCTGAAACTACACTGTTCCTCCCCAATCCAATACTCTATACATGCCTTTACCCTTTCAGTCAATGCCCTCTGATATAATTTCCCAGGAACACTCACCAAACCTATGCCTCTTTAGCTTGAATACTCACATTTATCCACTTTGCCTTTGTACAACTGTACACTACATGCCTTCCTCTAATCTTCAGACATATCATCATGGTTAATACATACACCGAATATCCTTATCAACCAATCAACAACACAGTCACCCCCTTTTTGAATAATTTCCACGGCAATATGATCCAAACCCGTCAACTTGCTAGATTTCATGGTCAACAAAGGTTTCTGTACCTCTTGTTTCTTCTCCAAATCATTCTTCCTGACCCTCACTCATCGTACACCACCTCGACCAAAACACCCTATATCTACCACTCTAACATCCAACACATTCAACAAACCTTCAAAATATTCACTACATCTCCTTTTCACTCCATCACTATCTGTTATAATTTCCCTACTTGTTCCCTTCATTGATGTTCCCATTTAATTTCTTGTCTTACGCACGTTATTAACCTCCTTCCGAAACATCTTATTCTCCCTAAAATCTAATGTTACTCTCTCGCCCCACCTCTCATTTGCCCTTTTTTCAACTCTTGCACCCTACTCTTGATCTCTTGCCGCTTTCTTTTATACATATCTCAGTCATTTGCTGTACTTCCCTGCAAGTATCGTCCAAACACCTCTCTTTTCTGTTTCAGTGACAATCTGACTTCTTCATCCCACCATGTTTATCACAATTTCCACATGGCACTTTATAGATGCACCCAAGAAAATTTTCTGGTGAATTCCTGATTAAGTTAATAGTATTATTGTTGCTGAAGGCAACATTTACATTAAAGGATTTAAGCAACATGGAAAGTAGAGTGAAATTATTGTTAAAAGGGAGAACTAAAAGATTCTTGGTGTCAATGGGAGGTTTGGGCTCAACTCTATAAAATGATTTCTTTGCTAACTTGAGGGATTTATCAATGAAAGATCTAGGGTACTTTAATTTAGATCCAATAAAATATATCTTCACAAACTCATCATCAATAAACTCTGGACTGCAAATACGTAATGCCCTAGCTTGGGTTTGGATGTTCTATGAAGGTGCGCGTTCATATACACTTTATTCTTATTCATATACCTCCGCGTTGTACACTTAGGTTCGGTAAAATGCTATCTGCTGGCTATGTGCGCTTGTTGGGAAATAACCGTTGTAGACCCCGTTGTCACGAATGTGAGACGAAGGGTATTCGAGTACTTAGTATCCGAATAGTTATTTCCTATTAGCCAGGCCCATAGCCTAGCGGCTAGCACTCCCGCCTCTTGCACAGGGGTCCCGAGTTCGATCCTGGCTGTTGGAGGTTTGTATGATATATATATATATATATGTATATATATATATATATATATATATATATATATAAGCTCTTCTGTTTCCCCGTTTGGAAAGATTGACTAAGTGGATATATGTGTCAGAGGTGGAAAGAACGAGAAGTGGGAGACCAAATTGTAGGTGGAAAGATGGAGTGAAAAAGATTTATAGTGATCGGGGCCTGAACATGCAGGAGGGTGAAAGGCGTGCAAGGAATAGAGTGAATTGGAACGATTGGGTATACCGGGGTCGACGTGCTGTCAATGGATTGAACCAGGGTATGTGAAGCGTCTAGGGTAGACTATGGAAAGTTTTTTGTTGCCTAGATGTGGACAGGAAGCTGGGGTTTCTGTGCATTATACACGACAGTTAGAGACTGAGTGTGAACGAATATGGCCACTGTTGTCTTTTCCTAGCGCTACCTCGCATACATGCGGGGGGAGGGGGTTGTCATTTCATGTGTGGAAGGTGGTGACGGAAATGAGCAAGGGCAGACAGTGTGAATTATGGACATATGTATATATGTATATATATGTGTGTGTGTATATATCTGTATACGTCGAGGTGTATAGGTGTGTATATGTGTTGTGTGTGGATGTGGATGTATATACATGTGTATGTGGGTGGGTTGGGCCATTCCCTCGTCTGTTTCCTTGCGCTACCTCGCTAACGCGGGAGACGGCAACAAAGTATAATAAATATATATATATATATATATATATATATATATATATATATATATATATATAAATTAAAAGCTCTTGATTAGTTTAAAGTTTTGTCTTCATCTGTAACGCTAATCATCCTTATGGCAGAAAGAAATATCCACAAAACCTTAATGTTCCCAAGGTAGGATTTATTCTCCGTTTCCTTTCACTCACAAACTTACACACTTCTCTTCCTCTCATTCACACACTCTCCTAGGAATGAGCAGAACAGCTTTCCCCGAGAGTCGCAGCAAATGGTCTCTTTACCAAAGGGAGGGTGAGGGAGGCGGAGAATGTGTAAGTGTGGTGTGCGATTTTAAACACCGAGGGACTATATAACAACCAAAAGCGCTCAACAACATCAATGGCAACCAGCAACATGAACAATAATATGAACCACCTACTGAAGTGCAGAAAAGAGCAAAAAGACAACTCTTTTCCCTTCCTTCTTCAATACACTGATCCTCCCGACCGTTCAATCATTACTTGGACCTCATCCAACAGTTCGCGAAGAAGCTACCGAAACATTTTTCCCACCTTTACTTCTCGACACCAGAAATCCATCGTCCCCAAGTTAACAACAAGCAGGAAAGTAGGTAAACTTTGCTTCCAACATTCGAGTGCGTCAGGACTTAAGGGCTGGACCAGATCTTACCTAAATGTTGTAGATGATGAGTAGCTACAAATGTTGTGTATACGAAGACTCAGGTCGCCTCTCACATTTGTGAAAATGATGTCCTTAGGACAACATTGATATTCAGAAAGACGCTGACTACAACGTAATCGCAATTGTGGGAGTGCAGGTTCACTGTTTACATCTTACGTTACCTTTACATTGAAGAAGAATCAGTTTATGGTTAAGTGCCACCATCACCAACAACGGCTGATCGTGCGTCCACAGACCACACGCTGAAATAATGCTGCAGGGACCTTCCCTCTAACAACCAGCTCACCTGACGGTGCAGGAACCCGATCCGTGACCACCAGCTGAATCGGTCTGTCACCTAACCACCACTGACCCACCACCTAACCACCAAATGACCCTCGAAATTCCGGGTCCTATGTGCAGAGGCGGACAAGAGCCTCTTCTCGAGCTGTGGCAAAGTTATTACTTCCTTTTTGTCGTGTCGACATTTTGTGGCGTGATATTGTTTTGGCGGTAGATCCGGCTGGGTCGGTGGGGCAAGAGAGGCGCTGTGCGAGGTAGACGATTAGTGAAGGAATATTTAATGGAACTGTGAGAGAGGAAAAGAGGCGTGTTGTTGACAATTGTTGTGGTCCGGGAACTAAACCTTTAAAATATTTCATGTTTATGTTGTTAGTGTGAAGTGGTAAGGCTTTTGTGAGTGGCAAGAGGTGTGGTGCCGTGTGCATGTTTAATTTAGCACTAAAGTTTACCTTGTTTTTACCTAAAACTGAATATATGAGACATAATTATCTGCATTAATATCTTTTCATACATTAAGGTACTTATATAGAATCTGTTAAGTATATATGGGATTTAAAGTAGTAATATGAATATTTCGGTTGTGAGTTTAGAGTTTACATCGCCTTCTGCCTTTAAATTTACCAAGACAAACCCCCCTCCCCCCCCCAAACCTACGCTCAACCACCTGTTCACTACGACCAGGTCACCACTACCATAATCACCGAAGTTCTCGTCATCACTAGGATCTCTTTCACCACAGGTACCTCACCACTACAGTGTGAGAAAGCTTAAGCAATTGAATAAACAAATGAAGAAAGTTTGAGATATGGGGACGCAAAGAAGTAGAACTCCCTCCTTGTTCTGTACGAATAAGAAACTAAACAGCTTGACCATTCAGTCGCTCAATAATTCAACGGCTCAGCAACTCAACAACTCAATCATGCAACAACTCAGCCAATCAACCAGATTAAAATCAAAACAAATGGACTGAAACTTGCTGGAACGGGCGTTAACGCTAAAAGCTGAGAGGAATGGTATTTCCCGTTTTTATATAACCTTAACATCATTTGTCTGACATTATATATATATATATATATATATATATATATATATATATATATATATATATATATATATATATATATATATATATATATATATATATATATATATATTATATATATATGTATATGTATATATATAGAGTAAATAATGTAAGGGTGAGAGAGATGTGTGGAAATAAAAAGAGTGGTTGAGAGAGCAGAAGTGGGTGTTTTGCAGAAGCTGGTAACTGAGTTTGGTAAAGTGTGTGAAAGAAGAAAGTTAAGAGTAAATGTGAATAAGAGCAAGGTTATTAGGTACAGTAGGGTTGAGGGTCAATCAATTGGGAGGTAAGTTTGAATGGTGAAAAACTGGAGGAAGTAAAGTGTTTTAGATATCTGGGAGTGGATCTGGTAGCGGATGGAACCATGGAAGCGGAAGTGAATCATAGGGTGGGGGAGGGGGCGAAAATTATGGGAGCCTTGAAGAATGTTTGGAAGTCGAGAACATTATCTCGGAAAGCAAAAATGGGTATGTTTGAAGGAATAGTGGTTCCAACAATGTTGTATGGTTGCGAGGCGTGGGCTATGGATAGAGTTGTGCGCAGGAGGGTGGATGTGCTGGAAATGAGATGTTTGAGGACAATATGTGGTGTGAAGTGATTTGATCGAGTAAGTAATGTAAGGGTGAGAGAGATGTGTGGAAATAAAAAGAGTGTGGTTGAGAGAGCAGAAGAGGGTGTTTTGAAATGGTTTGGTCACATGGAGAGAATGAGTGGGGAAAGATTGACCAAGAGGATATATGTGTCGTAGGTGGAGGGAACGAGGAGAAGAGGGAGACCAAATTGGAGGTGGAAAGATGGAGTGAAAAAGATTTTGAGTGATCAGGGCCTGAACATGCAGGAGGGTGAAAGGCGTGCAAGGAATAGAGTGAATTGGAACGATGTGGTATACCGGGGTCGACGTGCTGTCAATGGATTGAACCAGGGCATGTGAAGCGTCTGGGGTAAACCATGGAAAGTGTGTGGGGCCTGGATGTGGAAAGGGAGCTGTGGTTTCGGTGCATTATTACATGACAGCTAGAGACTGAGTGTGAACGAATGGGGCCTTTGGTGTCTTTCCTAGCGCTACCTCACACACATGAGGGGGGAGGGGGTTGTTATTCCATGTGTGACGAGGTGGCGATGGGAATAAATAAAGGCAGACAGTATGAATTATGTAAATGTGTATGTATGTATATGTCTGTGTGTGTATATATATGTGTAGATTGCGATGTATAGGTATGTATATTTGCGTGTGTGGACGTGTATGTATATACATGTGTATGTGGGCGGGTTGGGCCATTCTTTCGTCTGTTTCCTTGCGCTACCTCGCTAACGCGGGAGACAGCGACAAAGCAAAATAATAATAATAATAATAATATATATATATATATATATATATATATATATATATGTATATATATATATATATATATATATATATATATATATATATATATATATATATATATATATATATATATATATATATATATATATATATATATATATATATATATATATATATATATATATATATATATATATATATATATATATATATATATATATATATATATATATATATATATATATATATATATATATATATATATATATATATATATATATATATATATATATATATATATGTATACGAACAAAGTGCATATGTGCGCACTTTCATAGAACATACAAACCTCCAACACCCATGTTCGAACCCGGAATTTTAGCCAGACGGTAGCCACTCTCGCATGCTACGCAAGGGTCCCGGGTTCGAACCTGGCTGTTAGAGGTTTGTCAAGTAAAACATGTATATGGAAAAATTAATAAGATCAGCAGATTACATTATGCTGTAACTTCTAGACTAAAGCTATGCTATAGATACTATTGGCGTTTTGGCCTAACTGAAGATGTTAACGGTGTGAATTGTAAAGTTTGTGGTCAATGATTTGGACACAAACTAGAACACTGTGTCTTAGAATGTTGATAGAAAAGTGAGACCTTTCGGGATATATCTAAACAACCCTTGCAAGAAAAGCCACAACATTTTATTGTGGATAACAAAACACCTGAAATTTTAAATCTGTATCCAGTGTTTGCATCTAGTCGATACAACTTACTACATGAAACTATGCAATGTATGTACTGAAATATGCATTGTAACATCTTATGTAATGTAAACCCACTAGAGTCTGAGTAAAACCCTTTTGTGACTCCAGTAATCCTTTTGCGCTATCGCTCACGGGATGAGCATGGGGTGCACAACAAATTGTCGGGGACACCGGCAAAGAAAATTGGAGGTTTGTATGATGATATATACTTTATATATATATATATATATATATATATATATATATATATATATATATATATATATATATATATATATATATGAATAAGAGCAAGGTTATTAGGTACAGTAAGGTTGAGGGTCAAGTCAATTGGGAGGTGAGTTTGAATGGAGAAAAACTGGAGGAAGTGAAGTGTTTTAGATATCTGGGAGTGGATCTGGCAGCGGATGGAACCATGGAAGCGGAAGTGGATCATAGGGTGGGGGAGGGGGCGAAAATTCTGGGGGCCTTGAAAAATGTGTGGAAGTCGAGAACATTATCTCGGAAAGCAAAAATGGGTATGTTTGAAGGAATAGTGGTTCCAACAATGTTGTATGGTTGCGAGGCGTGGGCTATGGATAGAGTTGTGCGCAGGAGGATGGATGTGCTGGAAATGAGATGTTTGAGGACAATGTGTGGTGTGAGTGGTTTGATCGAGTGAGTAACGTAAGGGTAAGAGAGATGTGTGGAAATAAAAAGAGCGTGGTTGAGAAAGCAGAAGAGGGTGTTTTGAAGTGGTTTGGGCATATGGAGAGAATGAGTGAGGAAAGATTGACCAAGAGGATATATGTGTCGGAGGTGGAGGGAACGAGGAGAAGAGGGAGACCAAATTGGAGGTGGAAAGATGGAGTGAAAAAGATTTTGTGTGATCGGGGCCTGAACATGCAGGAGGGTGAAAGGAGGGCAAGGAATAGAGTGAATTGGAGCGATGTGGTATACCGGGGTTGACGTGCTGTCAGTGGATTGAATCAAGGCATGTGAAGCGTCTGGGGTAAACCATGGAAAGCTGTGTAGGTATGTATATTTGCGTGTGTGGACGTATGTATATACATGTGTATGGGGGGGGGGGGTTGGGCCATTTCTTTCGTCTGTTTCCTTGCGCTACCTCGCAAACGCGGGAGACAGCGACAAAGTATAATGAAAAAAAAAAAAAGAAAATATATATATATATATATATATATATATATATATATATATATATATATATATATATATATATATATATATATATATATATATATATATGTGTATATATATATATATATATATATATATATATATATATATATATATATATATATATATATATATATATATATATATATATATATATACTATATATATATATATATATATATATATATATATATATATATATATATATATATATATATATATATATATATATATATATATATATATATATACTATATATATATATATATATATATATATATATATATATATATATATATATATATATATATATATATATATATATATATATATATATATATATATATATATATATATATATCACTCTTCTTTTCTGAAAACCCATACAAATCTTCACCTTAGCCTCCACAAGATAATGATCAGACATCCCTCCAGTTGCACCTCTCAGCACATTAACATCCAAAAGTCTCTCTTTCGCGCGCCTGTCAATTAACACGTAATCCAATAACGCTCTCTGGCCATCTCTCCTACTTACATAAGTATACTTATGTATATCTCGCTTTTTAAACCAGGTATTCCCAATCATCAGTCCTTATTCAGCACATAAATATACAAGCTCTTCACCATTTACATTTACAACACTGAACACCCCATGTATACCAATTATTCCCTCAACTGCCACATTACTCACCTTTGCATTCAAATCATCCAACACTATAACCCGGTCTCGTGCATCAAAACCACTAACACACTCATTCAGCTGCTCCCAAAACACTTGCCTCTCATGATCTTTCTTCTCATGCCCAGGTGCATAGCACCAATAATCACCCATCTCTCTCCATCAACTTTCAGTTTTACCCATATTAATCGAGAATTTACTTTCTTACATTCTATCACATACTTCCACAACTCCTGTTTCAGGAGTATTGCTACTCCTTCCCTTGCTCTTGTCGTCTCACTAACCCCTGACTTTACTCCCCAGACATTCCCAAACCACTCTTCCCCTTTACCCTTGAGCTTCGTTTCACTCAGAGCCAAAACATCCAGGTTCCTTTCCTCAAACATACTACCTATCTCTCCTTTTTTCACATCTTGGTTACATCCACACACATTTAGGCACCCCAATCTGAGCCTTCGAGGAGGATGAGCACTCCCCGCGTGACTCCTTCTTCTGTTTCCCATTTTAGAAAGTTAAAAAAATACAAGGATGGGAGGATTTCTGGCCCCCCGCTCCCGTCCCCTCTAGTCGCTTTCTACGACACGCGAGGAAAGCGTGGGAAGTATTCTTTCACCCCTATCCCCAGGGATAATATACATATATATATATATACATATACACACACACACACATTCACAAGAGTGAATGTTGGGGTGAAGAGGGTGGTGAGAGTAAGTGAGCTTGGGAAGGAGACTTGTGTGAGGAAGTACCAGGAGAGACTGAGTACAGAATGGAAAAAGGTGAGAACAATGGAAGTAAAGGGAGTGGGGGAGGAATGGGATGTATTTAGGGAATCAGTGATGGATTGCGCAAAAGATGCTTGTGGTATGAAAAGAGTGGCAGGTGGGTTGATTAGAAAGGGTAGTGAGTGGTGGGATGAAGAAGTAAGAGTATTAGTGAAAGAGAAGAGAGAGGCTTTTGGACGATTTTTGCAGGGAAAAAATGCAATTGAGTGGGAGACATATAAAAGAAAGAGACAGGAGGTCAAGAGAAAGGCGCAAGAGGTGAAAAAAAGGGCAAATGAGAGTTGGGGTGAGAGAGTATCATTAAATTTTAGGGAGAATAAAAAGATGTTCTGGAAGGAGGTAAACAAAGTGCGTAAGACAAGGGAGCAAATGGGAACTTCAGTGAAGGGCGCAAATGGGGAGGTGATAACAAGTAGTGGTGATGTGAGAAGGAGATGGAGTGAGTATTTTGAAGGTTTGTTGAATGTGTTTGATTATAGAGTGGCAGATATAGGGTGTTTTGGTCGAGGTGGTGTGCAAAGTGCGAGGGTTAGGGAAAATGATTTGGTAAACAGAGAAGAGGTAGTAAAAGCTTTGCAGAAGATGAAAGCCGGCAAGGCAGCAGGTTTGGATGGTATTGCAGTGGAATTTATTAAAAAAGGGGGTGACTGTATTGTTGACTGGTTGGTAAGGTTATTTGATGTATGTATGACTCATGGTCAGGTGCCTGAGGATTGGCGGAATGCGTGCATAGTGCCATTGTACAAAGGCAAAGGGGATAAGAGTGAGTGTTCAAATTACAGAGGTATAAGTTTGTTGAGTATTCCTGGCAAATTATATGGGAGGGTATTGATTGAGAGGGTGAAAGCATGTACAGAGCATCAGATTGGGGAAGAGCAGTGTGGTTTCAGAAGTGGTAGAGGATGTGTGGATCAGGTGTTTGCTTTGAGGAATGTATGTGAGAAATACTTAGAAAAGCAAATGGATTTGGAGAAGGCATATGATAGAGTTGATAGAGATGCTCTGTGGAAGGTATTAAGAATATATGGTGTCGGAGGCAAGTTGTTAGAAGCAGTGAAAAGTTTTTATCGAGGATGTAAGGCATGTGTACGTGTAGGAAGAGAGGAAAGTGATTGGTTCTCAGTGAATGTAGGTTTGCGGCAGGGGTGTGTGATGTCTCCATGGTTGTTTAATTTGTTTATGGATGGGGTTGTTAGGGAGGTGAATGCAAGAGTTTTGGAAAGAGGGGCAAGTATGAAGTCTGTTGGGGATGAGAGAGCTTGGGAAGTGAGTCAGTTGTTGTTCGCTGATGATACAGCGCTGGTGGCTGATTCATGTGAGAAACTACAGAAGCTGGTGACTGAGTTTGGTAAAGTGTGTGAAAGAAGAAAGTTAAGATTAAATGTGAATAAGAGCAAGGTTATTAGGTACAGTAGGGTTGAGGGTCAAGTCAATTGGGAGGTGAGTTTGAATGGAGAAAAACTGGAGGAAGTGAAGTGTTTTAGATATCTGGGAGTGGATCTGGCAGCGGATGGAACCATGGAAGCGGAAGTGGATCATCGGGTGGGGGAGGGGGCGAAAATTCTGGGAGCCTTGAAGAATGTGTGGAAGTCGAGAACATTATCTCGGAGAGCAAAAATGGGTATGTTTGAAGGAATTGTGGTTCCAACAATGTTGTATGGTTGCGAGGCGTGGACTATGGATAGAGTTGTGCGCAGGAGGATGGATGTGCTGGAAATGAGATGTTTGAGGACAATGTGTGGTGTGAGGTGGTTTGATCGAGTAAGTAACGTAAGGGTAAGAGAGATGTGTGGAAATAAAAAGAGCTTGGTTGAGAGAGCAGAGGAGGGTGTTTTGAAATGGTTTGGTCATATGTAGAGAATGAGTGAGGAAAGATTGACCAAGAGGATATATGTGTCGGAGGTGGAGGGAAAGAGGAGAAGAGGGAGACCAAATTGGAGGTGGAAAGATGGAGTGAAAAAGATTTTGTGTGATCGGGGCCTGAACATGCAGGAGGGTGAAAGGAGGACAAGGAATAGAGCGAGTTGGAGTGATGTGGTATACCGGGGTTGACGTGCTGTCAGTGGATTGAATCAGGGCATGTGAAGCGTCTGGGGTAAACCATGGAAAGCTGTGTAGGTATGCATATTTGCGTGTGTGGATGTATGTATATATATGTGTATGGGGGTGGGCAGATTAGAAGGTGGGTAGTGCGTGGTGCGATGAAGAAGTAAGATTATTAGTGAAAGAAAAGAGAGAGGCATTTGGACGATTTTTGCTGAGAAATAATGCAAATGACTGGGAGATGTATAAAAAAAAGAAGCAGGAGGTCAAGAGAAAGGTGCAAGAAGTGAAAAACAGGGCAAATAAGAGTTGGGGTGTGAGTGTATCATTAAATTTTGGGGAGAATTAAAAGATGTTTTGGAAGGAGGTATATAAAGTGCTTAAAACAAGGGAACAAATGGAAACATCAGTGAAGGGGGCTAATGGGGAGGTAATAACAAGTGAGAAGTAGATGGAGTGAGTATTTTGAAGGTTTGTTGGATGTGGTAGATGATAGAATGGCATATATAGGTTTTTCGGACGAGGTGGGTGGAAAGTAGAGGGTTTGGGGGAAGACTGGGAAACAGAAAGGGGCAGTAAGCTTTGGGAAAATGAAATCCCGCAAGGCACCAGGTTGGATGGGATTGCGGGGATTTTATTTTAAACAGGGGGGGCTTATTTTTGAATGGTTGATAAAGGTTATCTAAAGTATGTAAGTATACCAGGAAATCATTGGGGGGATACTGATTGAGAGCGGAAGGCAGTACAGAGCATCAGAATGGGGGGAAACCCGGTGTTTTAAAGTGGGAGAGGATGTGTTGGGTATTGTTTGCTTTGAAAATGATTGGGGGAAATACCAAAAAGCAAAAGGTCTGTAGTGCATTTAGGGCTGGAGAAGGAATGATAGAGTTGAAAGTATGGTCTGGGGGAAAGAAAAAGTGATTGGGTTTTCGTAATGTTTGGTTTGGCAGGGGTGCGTAATTTCCATGGTTGTTTTAATTTTTTAGGTGGGGTTGTTATGGGGGGAATGCAAAAGGGTTTTGGGAAAGACGGGCAAAAATGCAGTCTTTGTGGATAGAGAGAGTTTTTGTTTTCTATGATACGTGCTGTGGGTGATTCAGTGGGAAATGCAGAATGGGGACTAAGTCTGGGAAAGGGGTGGAATGAAGAAAGTTGGGGAGTAAAAATGTTTTTAAAAATTTGAGCAAGGTTATTAGGACAGTAGGGTAAAAGGGATAAGTCAATTGGGAAATAAGTTTGAATGGGGGAAAGGGGGAAGTGAAGTTTTTAGATATCCGGAGTGGATCTGGAGCGGATGGGAAACCCTGGGGCGGGAAATGATTAAGGGTGGGGAGGTAGGTGCCGAAAGTTCTGGTAGCGTTGAAGACTGGTTGTGTGAAGTCGAGAAAGAAATCTTGGAAGCAAAAATTGGCATGTTTGAAGGAATAGTGGTTTCAACAATGTTGTATTGGTTGCGAGGCGTGGGCTATGGATGAGTTGTGCGCAGGAGGGTGGATGTGCTGGAATGAGATGTTTGAGTGACCAATATGTGGTGTGAAGTTGATTGATCGAGTAGTAATGTAGGGTGAGAGAGACCTAAGAGATGTTGTGGAAAAAATAAAAAGAGTGTTGGGTGAGAGGCAGAGAGGGTGTTTTGATATGTTTGGTCACCATGGGAGAATGAGTGGGAAAGATTGACCAAGAGGTTTATGTGTCGTAGGTGGCGATGGGAACGAGGAGAAGAGGGAAGACCTAATTGGAGGTGGAAGATGGAGTGAAAAAGATTTTGAGTGATCAGGGGCTTGATCATGCAGGAGGGTGAAAGGCGTGCAAGGAATAGGTGGAATTGGAACGATGTGGTTATACCGGGGTCGACGTGCTGTCACTCGGATTGAACCAGGCATGTGAACGTCTGGTTAAACCATGGAAAGTGTTGGTGGCCTGGATGTGGAAAGGGAGCAGTGGTTTCGGTGCCATTATTACATAACAGCTAGAGACTGAGTGTGAACGAATGGGTCCCTTTGGTGTCTTTCCTAGCGCTACCTCACACACATAGGGGGTAGGGGTTGTTATTCCAAGTGTGAACGAGGTGGCGATGGGAATACCTAAAGGGCAGACAGTATGAATTATGTAAATGTGTATGTAAGAATAATGTCTGTGAGTGTATAAATATGTGTATATGCGATGTATAGGTTAGTATATTTTGCGTGTGTGGTGACGTGTTAATGTATATACATGTGTATGTTGGGCGGTTGGGCCATTCTTTCGTCTGTTTCCCCTTGCGCTAACCGCGCTAACGCTGGAAGGAAACCGCGGACAAAGCAAAATAATAATAATTAATAATAAAATTTAAATATATATAAATATATATATATAAATGTATATATATATATAATATAAATAATATATAATATATATAGATATATATATATATATATATATATATATATATTATATAAAATATATATATATAAAGTAAATATATATAAATATATATATATATAAAATATATAATATATAATATATAATATATATATATAAATTATATATATATAAATATATATATTAATATATAATATTATATATATATAATTATATATAATATATAATATATATAATATATGTATACGAACAAAGTGCATATGTTCGCACATTCAATAGAACATAAACAAACCTCCAACACCCATGTTCGAAACCCGGAATTTTAGCCAGACGGTAGCCACTCTCCGCATGCTACGCAAGGGTCCCGGGTTCGAGAACCTGGACTGTTAGAGTTTGTCAAGTAAAACATGAATATGTAACAATAAATAAGATCAGCAGATTACATAAAATGCTGGTAACTTCTAACAAAGCTATGCCTATAGATACAATGGCGTTTTGGAGCCTAACTGAAGATGATTAACGGTGTTGAAGATTTAAAGTTTGGGTCCAATGATTTGGACACAAACTAGAAACAACTGTGGTCTTAGAATGTGATTAGAAAAAGTTGAGACCTTATCGGGATATATCTAAAACAACCCTTGCAAGAAAAGCCACAACATTTTTATTGTGGATAACATAACACCTGAAATGTTTTAAATCAGTATCCCAGTGTTTGCATCTAGTCTATAACAACTTAACTACATGGAACTAATGCAATGTATGTAACTAAATATGCATTGTAACATCTTAATTAATGTAAACACACTTAGAGTCTGAGTAAAAACCCTTTTGTGACTCCAGTAATCCTTTTGCGCTATCGCTCCACGGGATGAGCATGGGGTGCACAACAAATTGTCTGGGACACCGCAAAGAAAATATGGAGGTTTGTATAATGATATATACTTTATATATAATATAAATATAATAATATATATATATATAATATAAAATAAAATATGTATATATATATATATAATTATGAATAAGAGCAAGGGTTTATTAGTACATTAAAGGTTGATGGTCCAAGTCCATTGGGGGAGAGTTTGAATGGAGAAAAACTGAGGAAGTGAAGTGTTTAAGATATCTGGGGGAGGATCTGGCAGCGGATGGAACCATGGAAGCGGAAGTGGATCATAGGGTGGTGGGAGGGGGCGAAATTTCTGGGGGCCTTGAAAAATGTTGGTAAGTCGAAACATTATCTCGGAAAGCAAAATGGGTATTTTTGAAGGAACATGTCCAACAATGTTGTAAGTGGATATATGCAGTCGTGGCTATGGATAGAGTTGTGGCGCAGTCGGATGGATGATCTGGAAATGAATGGTTAGGGGACAATGTGTGGTGTGAAGTGGTTTGAACGAGTGAGTAACGTAGGGTAAGAGAGATGTGTGGAAATAAAAGAGCGTGGTTGAGAAAGCAGAAGAGGGTGTTATGAAGTGGATTGGCCATATGGAGAGAATGAGATAGAGGAAAAGATTGACCAAGAGGAATATATGTGTCGAGGTGGAGGGAACGAGGAGAAGAGGAGACCAAAATAGAGGATGGAAAGATGGAGTGACAAAAGATTTGAGATGATCGGTGGCCATGAACATGCAGGAGGTGAAAGAGGGCAAGAATATAGTGAATTGGAGCGAAGTTGTATACCGGGGATTGACTGGCTGTCATGGGATTGAATCAAGGCAGTGAAGCGTCATGGGGTACACCATGTGAAAGCTGTGTATGTATTTATATTTGCGTGTGTGGAACGTATGTATATACATGTGCATGGGGGGGGGGGGGTGGGCCATTTCCCTATTCGTCCTGTTCCTTGCGCAACCACCAAACGCGGGAGACAGCGACAAAGAAATAATTGAAAAAAAAAAAAGAAAATAAATATATATATATATATATATAATATATATATATAAATATATATATATATAATAATTATATATATATATAAATATATAAATATATATATATGTGTATAAATATATACATATATATAAATATATATATATAACTATATATATATATATAAATATATATAATTATATATAATATATAATATACTATATAAATAAATATATATATATATATATATAGTATATAATATAATATAAAAATATATAAATAAATATATATATAATATATATATATATATACTATATATATATTATATAAATATATTATATATATATATATAGATATATATATAATATATAATATTTAATATAAATATATATATATATAATAATATATATATAATATATCACTCTTCTTTCCCTGAAAGACCCATACCAAATCTTCACCTATAGCCTCCACAAGATAATGATCAGACATCCCTCCAGATGCGACCTCTCAGCACCATTAACGATCCAAAAGTCTCTCTTTCGCGCGCCTAGTCCAAATAACACAAATTTCCAATAACGCACCCCTGGGCCACTCTCCTACTTACATAAGTTATGACTTAAGAAATCTCTCTTTTTAAACCCAGGTATTCCCAATCATCAGTCCTTATCAGCACATAAATATACAAGCACTTCACATTTACATTTACAAACACTGAACCACCCCATGTATACCAATTATTCCTCACTACTGCCACCAATACTCACCTTTGCATTAACATCCCAACACTAAACCCGTCTCGTTGCATCAAAACCACTAACACACTCATTCAGCTGCTCCCAAAACACTTGCTCTCATGATCCTTTCTTCTCATAGCCCAGGTGCATAGCACCAATAATCACCCATCTCTCTCCATCAACTTTCAGTTTAACCCATATTAATCGGAGAATTATCTTTCTTACATTCTATAACATACTTCCACAACTCCTGTTTCAGAGTATTTAGCTACCTCCTTTCCCTTGCTCTTGTCGTCCACTAACCCCTGACTTTAACCCCCAGACAACCCCAAACCACTCTTCCCCTTTAAACACCCTTGTAGCTTCGTTCACTCAAGCCAAAACATCCAGGTTCCTTTCCTCAAACATACAACCTATCTCATCCTTTTTTTTTTCACATCTTGGTTTACATCACAACACATTTAGGAGGCACCCCAATCTGATCCTTCGAGGAGGATGAGCACTCCCCGCGTGACTCCTTCTTCTGTTGTCCCATTTTAGAAAGTAAAAAAATACAAGGATGGGAGGATTTCTGGGCCCCCGCGCCTTCCGCCGTCCCCTCTAGTTCGCTTTTCACGACACCGCGAGAAAAGCGTGGGAAAGGATTTCTTCAACCCCTTATCCCAGGGATAATATACATATATATATATTATACATATACACACACGACACACATTCACAGAGTGAATGTTTGGGTGAAGAGGGTGTGAGAGTAAGTGAGCTTGGGGACGGAGACTTGTGTGAGAAGTACCAGAGAACTGAGTACAGAATGGAAAATGGTGAGAACAATGGTAGTAAAGGGAGTGGGGAGGAATGGGATGTATTTAGGGAATCAGTGGATGGATTTGCTCAAAAAGATGTTGTGGTATGTAAAGAGTGGCAGGGTGGGTTGATTAAAAGGGTAAGTGAGTGGTGGGATGAAGAAGTAAGAGGTATTAAGTGAAAGAGGAAGAGAGAGGCTTTTGGACGATTTTTGCAGGTAAAAAAATGCAATTGAGTGGGAGACTTATAAAAGAAAGAGACAGGAGGTCAAGAGAAAGGCGCAAGATGTGAAAAAAAAGAAGGGCAAATAGAGTTTGGGGAGAGAGAGTATCAATAAAATTTAGGGAAAAAAAAGATGTTCTGAAGGAGGTAACACAGTGCCGTAAGAAAAGGAGCAAATGGGAAGACTTCAGTGAAGGGCCGCAAATGGGGAGGTTATTAACAGTAAGTGGTGATGTGATAAGTGAGAAGGAGTGAGTATTTTGAAGGTTTGTTGAATGTGGTTGATTATAAGTGCAGGATAAAGGTGTTTTGGTCGAGGTGGTGTGCAAATGCGAGGTTAGGGAAAATGAATTTGGTAAACAGATAAGAGGTATTAAAAGCTGTTGCAAAGATGAAAAGCCGCAAGGCACAGTTTGATGTATTGCAGTGAATTTATTAAAAAAGGGGGTGGACAGTACTTGTTGACTGGTTGGTAAGGGTTATTGAATTAGTATGACTCTTGGTCAAGAGTGCCTGAGGATTGGCGAATCGTGCATATGCCATTGTACGAAAGGCAAAGGTAAATAAGATGAGTTGTTCAAATTACAGAGGTAATAATTTGTTGAGTATTCCTGCAAATTATATGGGAGGGTATTGCTTGAGATGGTGAAAGCATGTACAGAGTCATCAGATTGGGAAGAGCAGTGTGTTTCAGAAGTGGTAGAGGAAGTGTGTGGAACAGTGTTTGCTTTGAGGAATGTATGTGAGAAATACTTAGAAAAGCCCCCCCAAAAAATAATGGGATTAATGGAGAAGGCAATATTGATAGATTTGATAGAGATCTCCTGTGGAAGGTAGTAGAATAAATGTGTGCGGAGGCAAGTTGTTTAGAAGCATTGAAAAGTTTTTATCGAGGAATGTAAGGCATGTGTAGTGTAGGAAGAGAGGGAAAGTGGATTGGTTCTCAGTGAATTGTAGGTTTCGGCATGTGTGTGGAGATGTTCCATGGTTGTTTAAATTTGTTTAATGGATGGGGTTTGTTATGGAGGAGAAGCAAGGGTTTTTGGAAGAGGGGCATGTATGAAGTCTGTGTGGATGAGAGAGCTTGGGAAGTGATCAGTTGTTGTTCGCTGATGATACAGCGCTGTTGGCTGATTCATGTGATACACACAGAAGCTGGTGACTGAGTTTGGTTAAAGTGTGTGAAAGAAGAAAGTTAAGATTAAATGTGAATAAGAGCAAGGTAATAAGTACAGGTAGGGTTGAAGGTCACGTCCAATAGGAGGTGAGTTTGAATGGAGAAAAACTGGAGGAAGTGAAGTGTTTTTAGATATCTGGGAGTGGATCTGGCAGCGATGGAACATGGAATCGGAAGTGATCATCGGTTGGGGGAGGGGGCGAAAATTCTGGGAAGCCAAGAAGAATGTGGTGGAAGTCGAGAACATTATCTCGAGAGCTAAAATATGGGTAGTTTGAAGGTGAATAGTGGTTCCAACAATGTTGTAATGGTTCGAGGCGTGGACTATGGATAGAGTTGTGCGCCTGAGGTATGGATGTGCTGGAAATGAGATGTATGAGGACAATGAGTGTGTGAGTTGGTTTGAATCGATTACAGTAAAACGGTAAGGTAAGAGAGAAGTTTTGAAAAAAAAAAGAAGCTTGGTTGTAGAGAGCAGAGAGGTGTTTGAAAATGGTTTGGTCATAAGTTAGAAAAGAGTGATGAAAGATTGACCAAGAGGAAATATGGTGACGGAGGTGGAGGGAAAGAGGAGAAGAGGGAGACCAAATTGGAGGTGGAAAGATGGCGTGAAAAAGATTTATGTGTGAATCGGGTGCCTGAACATGCAGAGGTAAAAGGAGGACAAGAATATAGCGAGTTGGAGTGATTGGTAATACCGGGGTTGACGATGCTGACATGGAATGAATCAGGGCATTGAAGCGTCTGGGGTAAACCATGGAAAGCTGTGAAGTTTAGCATATTATTGCGTGTGTGGATTACGTATATATATGAGTAATGGGGTTGTCAGATTAGAGGGTGGGTAGTTCGTGGTGGGGGGGGGGGGGGCGATGAAGAAGAAAGATTATTAGTGAAAGAAAAGCAGAGAGGCATTTGGAGACGATTTTTTGCTGAGAAATAAAGCAAATGACTGGGAGATGTATAAAAAAAAGAAGCCGCGGTCAAGAGAAAGGTGCAAGAATTTAAAAACATGGGCAAATAAGAGTTGGGGTGTGATGTATCATTAAAATTGGGGAGAATTAAAAGAAGTTTTGGAAGGAGGTATATAAAGTTCTTAAAGACAAGGTAACAAATGGAAACATCAGTAAGGGGGCTAATGGGAGGTAATACAGGTGAGAAGTAGATGGAGTGGTTAATTTTTGAAGGTTTGTTGGATGTGGTAGATGATAGAAATGGCATATATAGGTTGTTCGGACGAGGTGGAGTGGAAAGTAGAGGGTAGGAGAATGAACTGGTAAACAGAGAAGGGGCAGTAAGCTTTGTGGAAGATGGAAATACAGCAAGGCACCAAGGTTGGATGGTATTTGCGGGATTTTATAAAACATGGGTGGCTGTATTGTTGAATATGGTTGATAAGGTTATGCTAATGGTATGTAGAGTATATCCAGGAAATCAATTGGAGATGACTTGATTGAGAGCGAGAATGGCATGTACAGAGCATCAGAATGGGGAAGCCAGAGTGTATTCAGAAGTGTAGAGGATGTGTTGATATTGTTTGCTTTGAAGAATGTATTGAGAAATACCAAAAAGCAAATGGATCTGTAAGTAGGCATTTAAGGATCTGAGAAGGGGGCAAAAAAAATGAATAGGAGTAGAAAGATATGGTCTGGAGGAAGAGAAGAAAGTGATTGGGTTTATCAGTAATGTGGTTTTGTGGCAGGGGTGCGTAATATCCATGGTTGTTTTAATTGTTTATATGGATGGGGTGGTTATGAGGAGACTGCAAGAGTTTTGGAAAGAACGGGCAAAGTATGCAGTCTGTTGTGGATGAGAGAGAGTTGTTGTTCGCTATGATACTGTGCTGTTGGCTGATTCAAGTGAGGAACTGCAGAATGGTGACTAAGTCTGGTAAGGTGTGAGAATGAAGAAAGTTGGAGAGTATATGTGAATAAGAGCAAGGTTATTAGGTACAGTAGGGTAAAGGGAATTAAGTCAATAGGGAAATAAGTTTGAATGGTGGGAAACTGAGGAAGTGAAGTGTTTTAGATATCCGGAGTGGATCTGGGCAGCGGATGGAACCATGGACGCGAAGTGATTAAAGGGTGGGGAGGTAGGTGCCGAAAGTTCTGGTAGCGTTGAAGACTGGTTGTGTGAAGTCGAGAAAGAAATCTTGGAAGCAAAAATTGGCATGTTTGAAGGAATAGTGGTTCCAAAAATTGGTTATAGTTTTGCGAGGCGTGGGCTATAGATAGAGTTTGTGGCGGGGAGGGTGGATGTGTCTGGACGAAAATGTTTGAGGAAATATGAGGTGTGACGTGGTTTTTGATGGAATAAGTGATAATGAGGTAAGAGAGATGTGTGGTAACAAAAAATAGTGTGATTGAGATAGCAGAAGAGGGTGTAATATATGACATTGGGCCTTTGTTGTCTTTTCCTAGCGCTACTCCCACACATGAGGGAGGGGGTTTTGTTGTACCATGTGTGGCGAGGTGCGCAGGAATGAATAAGGCAACTAGTATGAATTATGGACATGTTTATATATGTATATTCTTGTGTGTATAATATGTATAGTGGTGCATTGAGATGTATAGGGATGTATATTTCCGTGTGTGACGTTGTATATATAACATGTGTAAGTTGAGGGTTAGGGCCATTCTTCGTCTGTTTCCACTGCGCTACCAAACGCTAACGCGGGGAGCCCGCGACAAAAGCAAAATAAATATTAAATTTACATGTACATAAATATATTTTTTTTTTTTTTTGCCGCTGTCTCCCGCGTTTGCGAGGTAGCGCAAGGACACAGACAAAGAAATGAGCCCAACCCACCCCCATACACATGTATATACATACGTCCACAACACGCAAATAACATACCTACACAGCTTTCCATGGTTTTACCCCAGACGCTCCACATGCCTATGAGTCAATCCACTGACAGCACTCAACCCCGGTATACCATACGCTCCAATTCACGTCTATTCTTGCCCTCCTTTCACAACTCCTCAGCATGTTCAGACCCCGATCACACAAAATCTTTTTCCAACTCCATCTTTCCACCTCCAATTTGGGTGCTCCCTCCTTATCCTCGTTCCCACCACCTCCGACACATATATCCTCTTTGTCAATCTTTCCTCACTCATTCTCTCCATGGTGAACCAAAACAATTTCAAACATCCTCTTCTGCTCTCACAACACGCTCTTATTATTTCCACACAATCTCTCTTACCTCTTACGTTACTTACTCGAAGCAAACCACCTCACACCACACACAAACCGCGCGACCTCAAACATCTCATTTCCACACATCCATCCTCCTGCGCACAACTCTATCCATAGCCCACGCCTCGCAACCAATCAACCATTGTTGGAACCCACTTTTCTTCAAACATACCCATTTTTTGCTTTCCGAGATAATGTTCTCGACTTCCACACATCTTCAATTCAAGCTCCCAGAATTTTCGCCTCCTCCCCCACCCTATGAAGCAGCACTGAGAGTACCGCTTCCATGGTTCCATCCGCTGCCAGATCCACTCCCAATATCTAAAGCTCTTCACTTCCTCCAGGTTTTCTCTCCATTCAAACTCACCAAACCCAATTGACTTGACCCTCAACCCTACTGTAAAACCTAATAATCTTGCTCTTATTCACCATTTACACTTACTTTTCTCTTTCACACACACACTTTACAAAACTCAGTCACCATGCTCTGTAGTTCTCACATGAATCACCACCGCCTGTATCATCACGAACAACAACAGACTCCCCTTCCAAAGCTCTCTCATACCCAAACAGACATCATACTTGCCTCCTCTTTCCAAACTCTTGCATTCACCTCCCTAACAACCCCATCCATAAACAAATTAAACATCCATGGAGACATCACACACCCCTGCCTAGCAAACTATATATTATAATATTTTATATATTAAATAAATAATATATATATAATATTTAATATATATATATATATATATATATAAATAAAAATTATATATATTTATATATATATATATATATATACAAATGGATTTTAATGATACATTTATGGATATGGATGAAGAGGCATATGATAGAGTTGAATAGAGAATGCTCTGTGGAAGAATTAAGAATATATGGTGTGGGAGGAAAGTTGTTTAGAAGCAGATGAAAATTTTTTATCGAGGATGGTAAGGCATTGTGAAACGTGTATGAAGGTGAGGAGAGTATTGGTTCTCTCGGTGAATGTAGGTTTTGCGGCAGGGGTGTGTGGAAGTCTCATGGTTGTTTAATTTGTTTATGGATGGGGTTGTTAGGGAGGTAAATGCAACGAGAATATGGAAAGAGGGGCAAGTATTAAGTCTGTTTGGGGATGAGAGAGCTTGGGATGTGAGTCAGTTGTTGTTCACTGATGAAAACAGCGCTGGTGGCTGATTCAAAGTGAGAACTGCAGAAGCTGGTGACTGAGTTGGTAAAAGTGTGGGTGGAAAGAAGAAAGTTAAGAGTAAATGTGAATTAAGAGCAAGGATATTAGGTTACAGTAGGGGTTTTGAGCGTCAAGTCCCAATGGGTAGGAGAGTTTAATGGAGAAAAACTGGCGGATTGAGTAAGTGTTTTTAGATATCAGGAGGGAATCTGCATCGGAAGGAACCATGGTAGCGAAGTTAATCATAGGTGGGGAAGGGGGCGAAAAATCGTGGGGGCCTTGAAGAATGTTTGGAATTCCAGAACCTTCCGTCGGAAAGCAAAAAAGTGTATGGTTTGGAGGAATAGTGGTATCCAGCAATGTTGTATGGTTGCGAGGCGTGGGCAATGGATAGAGTTGTGCGGGTAGGGTGGATGTGCTGGAAAAATTGTTTGAGGACAATATGTGGTGTGTCTGTGTATGATGGAATAAGTGAAACAAGTGTAAGAAGATAGTGTGGAAATAAAAAAAGTGTGTTGAGAGATCAGAAGAGGGTGTATATAAATTTGGGCCTTTGTTGTCTTTTCCTAGCGCTACCGTCCCACACAGAGGGGGAATGGTTTTGTTGTTCCATGTGTGTGCGAGGTGGCGCTGGGAAAGAATGAATTACGGGAAGACAGTATAAATATGGACATGTGTATATATTTTATATTTCTGTGTGAGTAACATATGTATACATTGAGATGTATAGTATGTAAGTTGCGAGTGTGGACGGTAAATTATATACAAGATTATGTTGGAGGGTTTGGGCCATATCTATTCGTCTGTTCCCCTGCGCTACCTCGCTAACAGCGGGGCCACGCGACAAAGCAAAATAAAATAATCATTTACATGTAATATATTTTTTTTTTTTTTTTTTTTTACCGTGTCACCCGCGTTTGCGAGGTAGCGCCTAGGAAAACAGACGAAAGAATGGCCCAACACCCCTTACACACTGTATATTCAATAACGTCACACACGCAAATATACATACCTACACAGCTTTCCATGGTTTACCCAGGAGCTTCACATGCTTGATTCAATCCCACTGGACAGCACTCAACCCCGGATATACCATATCGCTCCATTCACTCTATTTCTTGCCCTCCCTTAACCTCCTGCATGTTCGGCCCCGATCACACAAAATCTTTTTCACTCCATCTATTTCCACCTCCAATTTGGTTCTCCCTCTTCTCCTCGTTACATCCACCTCGACACATATTATCCTCTTGAGTCAATATTTCCTCACTCGTCTCTCCTGGACCCAACCATTTCAAAACATTCCTCTTCTGCTCTCTCAATCACGCTCTTTTTATTTCCACACATCTTCTTACCCTTTACGTTAATTACTCGATCCAAAACCACCTCACACCCACACATTGTCCTCAAACATCCTATTTCCAGCACAGCCATCCTCCTGCGCACAACTCTATCCATAGTCCAGCCTCGACAACCATACAACATTGTTGGAACCACTATTCCTTCAAACCTACCATTTTTGCTTTCGAGATAATGTTCTCGACTCCACACATTCTTCAAGGCCCAAGAATTTTCGCCCCCTCCACACCCTCAGATCCACTTCCGCTACCATGGTTCATCCGCTGCCAGATCCCACTCCCAGATATTAAAAACACTTCACTTCCTCCAGTTTTCTCCATTAAACTACCTCCCATTGACTTGTCACTCACCTACGGTACCTAATAACTTGCTCTTATTCACATTTACTCTTAAATCTCTTCTTTCACAACTTTACCAAACTCAGGTCACCAGTTTCTGTAGTTTCTCACATGAATCAGCCACCAGCGCTTATCATCTGCGAACAACAACTGACTCACTTCACAAGCTCTCTCATCCCAACAGACTTCATACTTGCCCCTATTTCCAAAACTCTTGCTTCACTCCCTAACAACCCCATCATAAACAAATTAAACAACCATTGGAGACATCACACACCCTGCCGAAACTATATATATATATATATATATATAGTACTAGTATATATATATATATATATACTTATATAATATATTTTATACTATATAGTATATATTTATATATATATATATATATATATAAATTATATATATATATATATATATATATATAATATATACCAATGGAATTTGTATGTAGCATTTATGGATCTGGAGAGGATATGGTTGAGTTGATAGAGATGCCCTGTGGAAAGGTATTAAGAAATATTTGGTGTGGAGGAAGTTGTAGAACAGTTGAAAAGTTTTTATCGGAGGATGTAAGGCTATTGTGTTACGTTGTAGGAAGGAGGTAGAGTGATTGGTTCTCGGTGAATGTAGGTTTGCGCAGGTGTGTGTGATGTCTCCATGGTTATTTAATTTGTTTATGGATGGATGTTAGGGAGGTAAATGCAAGAGTTTTGGAAAAAGAGGGGCAAGTATGAAGTTCTGTGGGGATTGAGAGAGCTTGGAAGTTGAGTAAGTAGTTGTTAGCTGATGATACAGCGCTGGTGGTGATTCATTGTGAGGAACACTGCAAGAAGAAGCTGGTGGGGGAATAAGTTTGGTAAGTGTGTGGAAGAAGAAGTCAGAGTAATGAGAATAGCGCAAGGTTATTAGGATACAGAGGTGAGGGTCTAGTCAATTGGGAGGTGAGTTTGAATGGAGAAAAACAGGAGGAAATGAGTGTTTTAGATATTGGGAGCGGTATTGGCAGCGGTATGACATGGAAGCGGGTAGTTCTTCAAGGTGATCATTGGGTGGGGGAGGGGGCGAAAATTCTGGGGGCTTGAAGAATGTGTGGAAGTCGAAACATTATTCGGAAAGCAACAAATGTGTATTTTTGAAGGGAATATGGGTGTTCCAGGCAATGTTGTTTGGTTACGAGGCGTGGGCTATGGATAGAGTTGTGCGCAGGAGGATGGATTATGAGCTGGAAATGAGATGTTTGAGGACAATGTGTGGTGTGAGGTGGTTTGATCGAGTGAGTAACGTAAGGGTAAGAGAGATGTGTGGAAATAAAAAGAGCGTGGTTGAGAGAGCAGAAGAGGGTGTTTTGAAGTGGTTTGGGCACATGGAGAGAATGAGTGAGGAAAGATTGACCAAGAGGATATATGTGTCGGAGGTGGAGGGAACGAGGAGAAGAGGGAGACCAAATTGGAGGTGGAAAGATGGAGTGAAAAAGATTTTGTGTGATCGGGGCCTGAACATGCAGGAGGGTGAAAGGAGGGCAAGGAATAGAGTGAATTGGAGCGATGTGGTATACCGGGGTTGACGTGCTGTCAGTGGATTGAATCAAGGCATGTGAAGCGTCTGGGGTAAACCATGGAAAGCTGTGTAGGTATGTATATTTGCGTGTGTGGACGTATGTATATACATGTGTATGGGGGGGGGGTTGGGCCATTTCTTTCGTCTGTTTCCTTGCGCTACCTCGCAAACGCGGGAGACAGCGACAAAGTATAATGAAAAAAAAAAAAGAAAATATATATATATATATATTATATAAATATATATATATATAATATATATATATATATATATATATATATATATATTATATATATATTTATATATATATATATATATATATATATATATATATATATATATATATATTATATATTATATATATATATATATATATATATAATATATATATTATATATATATATATATATATATATATATATATATATATTATATATATATATATATATATATATATATATATATATTATATATATATATATATATATTATATATATATATATATATATATATTTATATATATAATATATATATATATATATATAATATATATATATATATATATATATATATATATATATATATATCACTCTTCTTTTCTGAAAACCCATACAAATCTTCACCTTAGCTCCACAAGATAATGATCAGACATCCCTCCAGTTGCACCTCTCAGCACATTAACATCCAAAAGTCTCTCTTTCGCGCGCCTGTCAATTAACACGTAATCCAATAACGCTCTCTGGCCATCTCTCCTACTTACATAAGTATACTTATGTATATCTCGCTTTTTAAACCAGGTATTCCCAATCATCAGTCCTTATTCAGCACATAAATATACAAGCTCTTCACCATTTACATTTACAACACTGAACACCCCATGTATACCAATTATTCCCTCAACTGCCACATTACTCACCTTTGCATTCAAATCATCCAACACTATAACCCGGTCTCGTGCATCAAAAACCACTAACACACTCATTCAGCTGCTCCCAAAACACTTGCCTCTCATGATCTTTCTTCTCATGCCCAGGTGCATAGCACCAATAATCACCCATCTCTCTCCATCAACTTTCAGTTTTACCCATATTAATCGAGAATTTACTTTCTTACATTCTATCACATACTTCCACAACTCCTGTTTCAGGAGTATTGCTACTCCTTCCCTTGCTCTTGTCGTCTCACTAACCCCTGACTTTACTCCCCAGACATTCCCAAACCACTCTTCCCCTTTACCCTTGAGCTTCGTTTCACTCAGAGCCAAAACATCCAGGTTCCTTTCCTCAAACATACTACCTATCTCTCCTTTTTTCACATCTTGGTTACATCCACACACATTTAGGCACCCCAATCTGAGCCTTCGAGGAGGATGAGCACTCCCCGCGTGACTCCTTCTTCTGTTTCCCATTTTAGAAAGTTAAAAAAATACAAGGATGGGAGGATTTCTGGCCCCCCGCTCCCGTCCCCTCTAGTCGCTTTCTACGACACGCGAGGAAAGCGTGGGAAGTATTCTTTCACCCCTATCCCCAGGGATAATATACATATATATATATATACATATACACACACACACACATTCACAAGAGTGAATGTTGGGGTGAAGAGGGTGGTGAGAGTAAGTGAGCTTGGGAAGGAGACTTGTGTGAGGAAGTACCAGGAGAGACTGAGTACAGAATGGAAAAAGGTGAGAACAATGGAAGTAAAGGGAGTGGGGGAGGAATGGGATGTATTTAGGGAATCAGTGATGGATTGCGCAAAAGATGCTTGTGGTATGAAAAGAGTGGCAGGTGGGTTGATTAGAAAGGGTAGTGAGTGGTGGGATGAAGAAGTAAGAGTATTAGTGAAAGAGAAGAGAGAGGCTTTTGGACGATTTTTGCAGGGAAAAAATGCAATTGAGTGGGAGACATATAAAAGAAAGAGACAGGAGGTCAAGAGAAAGGCGCAAGAGGTGAAAAAAAGGGCAAATGAGAGTTGGGGTGAGAGAGTATCATTAAATTTTAGGGAGAATAAAAAGATGTTCTGGAAGGAGGTAAACAAAGTGCGTAAGACAAGGGAGCAAATGGGAACTTCAGTGAAGGGCGCAAATGGGGAGGTGATAACAAGTAGTGGTGATGTGAGAAGGAGATGGAGTGAGTATTTTGAAGGTTTGTTGAATGTGTTTGATGATAGAGTGGCAGATATAGGGTGTTTTGGTCGAGGTGGTGTGCAAAGTGCGAGGGTTAGGGAAAATGATTTGGTAAACAGAGAAGAGGTAGTAAAAGCTTTGCAGAAGATGAAAGCCGGCAAGGCAGCAGGTTTGGATGGTATTGCAGTGGAATTTATTAAAAAAGGGGGGTGACTGTATTGTTGACTGGTTGGTAAGGTTATTTGATGTATGTATGACTCATGGTGAGGTGCCTGAGGATTGGCGGAATGCGTGCATAGTGCCATTGTACAAAGGCAAAGGGGATAAGAGTGAGTGTTCAAATTACAGAGGTATAAGTTTGTTGAGTATTCCTGGCAAATTATATGGGAGGGTATTGATTGAGAGGGTGAAAGCATGTACAGAGCATCAGATTGGGGAAGAGCAGTGTGGTTTCAGAAGTGGTAGAGGATGTGTGGATCAGGTGTTTGCTTTGAGGAATGTATGTGAGAAATACTTAGAAAAGCAAATGGATTTGGAGAAGGCATATGATAGAGTTGATAGAGATGCTCTGTGGAAGGTATTAAGAATATATGGTGTCGGAGGCAAGTTGTTAGAAGCAGTGAAAAGTTTTTATCGAGGATGTAAGGCATGTGTACGTGTAGGAAGAGAGGAAAGTGATTGGTTCTCAGTGAATGTAGGTTTGCGGCAGGGGTGTGTGATGTCTCCATGGTTGTTTAATTTGTTTATGGATGGGGTTGTTAGGGAGGTGAATGCAAGAGTTTTGGAAAGAGGGGCAAGTATGAAGTCTGTTGGGGATGAGAGAGCTTGGGAAGTGAGTCAGTTGTTGTTCGCTGATGATACAGCGCTGGTGGCTGATTCATGTGAGAAACTACAGAAGCTGGTGACTGAGTTTGGTAAAGTGTGTGAAAGAAGAAAGTTAAGATTAAATGTGAATAAGAGCAAGGTTATTAGGTACAGTAGGGTTGAGGGTCAAGTCAATTGGGAGGTGAGTTTGAATGGAGAAAAACTGGAGGAAGTGAAGTGTTTTAGATATCTGGGAGTGGATCTGGCAGCGGATGGAACCATGGAAGCGGAAGTGGATCATCGGGTGGGGGAGGGGGCGAAAATTCTGGGAGCCTTGAAGAATGTGTGGAAGTCGAGAACATTATCTCGGAGAGCAAAAATGGGTATGTTTGAAGGAATTGTGGTTCCAACAATGTTGTATGGTTGCGAGGCGTGGACTATGGATAGAGTTGTGCGCAGGAGGATGGATGTGCTGGAAATGAGATGTTTGAGGACAATGTGTGGTGTGAGGTGGTTTGATCGAGTAAGTAACGTAAGGGTAAGAGAGATGTGTGGAAATAAAAAGAGCTTGGTTGAGAGAGCAGAGGAGGGTGTTTTGAAATGGTTTGGTCATATGTAGAGAATGAGTGAGGAAAGATTGACCAAGAGGATATATGTGTCGGAGGTGGAGGGAAAGAGGAGAAGAGGGAGACCAAATTGGAGGTGGAAAGATGGAGTGAAAAAGATTTTGTGTGATCGGGGCCTGAACATGCAGGAGGGTGAAAGGAGGACAAGGAATAGAGCGAGTTGGAGTGATGTGGTATACCGGGGTTGACGTGCTGTCAGTGGATTGAATCAGGGCATGTGAAGCGTCTGGGGTAAACCATGGAAAGCTGTGTAGGTATGCATATTTGCGTGTGTGGATGTATGTATATATATGTGTATGGGGGTGGGCAGATTAGAAGGTGGGTAGTGCGTGGTGCGATGAAGAAGTAAGATTATTAGTGAAAGAAAAGAGAGAGGCATTTGGACGATTTTTGCTGAGAAATAATGCAAATGACTGGGAGATGTATAAAAAAAAGAAGCAGGAGGTCAAGAGAAAGGTGCAAGAAGTGAAAAACAGGGCAAATAAGAGTTGGGGTGTGAGTGTATCATTAAATTTTGGGGAGAATTAAAAGATGTTTTGGAAGGAGGTATATAAAGTGCTTAAAACAAGGGAACAAATGGAAACATCAGTGAAGGGGGCTAATGGGGAGGTAATAACAAGTGAGAAGTAGATGGAGTGAGTATTTTGAAGGTTTGTTGGATGTGGTAGATGATAGAATGGCATATATAGGTGTTTCGGACGAGGTGGTGTGGAAAGTGAGAGGGTTAGGGAGAATGATCTGGTAAACAGAGAAGGGGCAGTAAGCTTTGTGGAAGATGAAATCCAGCAAGGCACCAGGTTGGATGGTATTGCAGTGGATTTTATTAATACAGGGGTGGCTGTATTGTTGAATGGTTGATAAGGTTATCTAATGTATGTATGAGTATACCAGGGAAATCATTTGGGAGGATACTGATTGAGAGCGTGAAGGCATGTACAGAGCATCAGAATGGGGATGAGCAGTGTGGTTTCAGAAGTGGTAGAGGATGTGTGGATTAGTTGTTTGCTTTGAAGAATGTATGTGAGAAATACTCAGAAAAGCAAATGGATCTGTATGTAGCATTTATGGATCTGGAGAAGGCATATGATAGAGTTGAAAGATATGGTCTGTGGAAGAGAAGAAAGTGATTGGTTTTCAGTGAATGTTGGTTTGTGGCAGGGGTGCGTAAGTTTCCATGGTTGTTTAATTTGTTTATGGATGGGGTTGTTATGGAGGTGAATGCAAGAGTTTTGGAAAGACGGGCAAGTATGCAGTCTGTTGTGGATGAGAGAGAGTTGTTGTTCGCTAGTGATACAGTGCTGGTGGCTGATTCATGTGAGGAACTGCAGAAGCTGGTGACTAAGTCTGGTAAGGTGTGTGAATGAAGAAAGTTGAGAGTAAATGTGAATAAGAGCAAGGTTATTAGGTACAGTAGGGTTAAGGGATAAGTCAATTGGGAAATAAGTTTGAATGGAGGGAAACTGGAGGAAGTGAAGTGTTTTAGATATCTCGGAGTGGATCTGGCAGCGGATGGAACCATGGAAGCGGAAGTGATTCATAGGGTGGGGGAGGAGGTCGCCGAAAGTTCTGGTAGCGTTGAAGAATGTGTGGAAGTCGAGAAAGATATCTTGGAAAGCAAAAATTGGCATGTTTGAAGGAATAGTGGTTCCAACAATGTTATATGTTTGCGAGGCGTGGGCTATAGATAGAGTTGTGCGGGGAGGGTGGATGTGCTGGAAATATGTTTGAGGACAATATGTGGTGTGACGTGGTTTGATGGAATAAGTGATAATAGGGTAAGAGAGATGTGTGGTAATAAAAAAAGTGTGATTGAGAGAGCAGAAGAGGGTGTATATATATTGGGCCTTTGTTGTCTTTTCCTAGCGCTACCTCCCACACATGAGGGGGAGGGGGTTTTGTTGTTCCATGTGTGGCGAGGTGGCGCTGGGAATGAATAAAGGCAGACAGTATGAATTATGGACATGTGTATATATGTATATGTCTGTGTGTGTATATATATGTATACATTGAGATGTATAGGTATGTATATTTCCGTGTGTGGACGTGTATATATATACATGTGTATGTGGGAGGGTTGGGCCATTCTTTCGTCTGTTTCCCTGCGCTACCTCGCTAACGCGGGAGCCAGCGACAAAGCAAAATAAATAATAAATTTACATGTACATATATATTTTTTTTTTTTTTTTTGCCGCTGTCTCCCGCGTTTGCGAGGTAGCGCAAGGACACAGACGAAAGAAATGGCCCAACCCACCCCCATACACATGTATATACATACGTCCACACACGCAAATATACATACCTACACAGCTTTCCATGGTTTACCCCAGACGCTTCACATGCCTTGATTCAATCCACTGACAGCACGTCAACCCCGGTATACCATATCGCTCCAATTCACTCTATTTCTTGCCCTCCTTTCACACTCCTGCATGTTCAGGCCCCGATCACACAAAATCTTTTTCACTCCATCTTTCCACCTCCAATTTGGTCTCCCTCTTCTCCTCGTTCCCTCCACCTCCGACACATATATCCTCTTGGTCAATCTTTCCTCACTCATTCTCTCCATGTGACCAAACCATTTCAAAACATCCTCTTCTGCTCTCTCAACCACGCTCTTTTTATTTCCACACATCTCTCTTACCCTTACGTTACTTACTCGATCAAACCACCTCACACCACACATCGTCCTCAAACATCTCATTTCCAGCACATCCATCCTCCTGCGCACAACTCTATCCATAGCCCACGCCTCGCAACCAATCAACATTGTTGGAACCACTTTTCCTTCAAACATACCCATTTTTGCTTTCCGAGATAATGTTCTCGACTTCCACACATTCTTCAAGGCTCCCAGAATTTTCGCCTCCTCCCCCACCCTATGATCCACTTCCGCTTCCATGGTTCCATCCGCTGCCAGATCCACTCCCAGATATCTAAAGCACTTCACTTCCTCCAGTTTCTCTCCATTCAAACTCACCTCCCAATTGACTTGACCCTCAACCCTACTGTACCTAATAATCTTGCTCTTATTCACATTTACTCTTAACTTTCTTCTTTCACACACTTTACCAAACTCAGTCACCAGCTTCTGTAGTTTCTCACATGAATCAGCCACCAGCGCTGTATCATCAGCGAACAACAACTGACTCACTTCCAAAGCTCTCTCATCCCCAAACAGACTTCATACTTGCCCCTCTTTCCAAAACTCTTGCATTCACCTCCCTAACAACCCCATCCATAAACAAATTAAACAACCATGGAGACATCACACACCCCTGCCGCAAACTATATATATATATATATATATATATATATATATATATATATATATATATATATATATATATATATATATATATATATATATATATATATATATATATATATATATATATATATACAAATGGATTTGTATGTAGCATTTATGGATATGGAGAAGGCATATGATAGAGTTGATAGAGATGCTCTGTGGAAGGTATTAAGAATATATGGTGTGGGAGGAAAGTTGTTAGAAGCAGTGAAAAGTTTTTATCGAGGATGTAAGGCATGTGTACGTGTAGGAAGAGAGGAGAGTGATTGGTTCTCGGTGAATGTAGGTTTGCGGCAGGGGTGTGTGATGTCTCCATGGTTGTTTAATTTGTTTATGGATGGGGTTGTTAGGGAGGTAAATGCAAGAGTTTTGGAAAGAGGGGCAAGTATGAAGTCTGTTTGGGGATGAGAGAGCTTGGGAAGTGAGTCAGTTGTTGTTCACTGATGATACAGCGCTGGTGGCTGATTCATGTGAGAAACTGCAGAAGCTGGTGACTGAGTTTGGTAAAGTGTGTGGAAGAAGAAAGTTAAGAGTAAATGTGAATAAGAGCAAGGTTATTAGGTACAGTAGGGTTGAGGGTCAAGTCAATTGGGAGGTGAGTTTGAATGGAGAAAAACTGGAGGAAGTGAAGTGTTTTAGATATCTGGGAGTGGATCTGGCAGCGGATGGAACCATGGAAGCGGAAGTGAATCATAGGGTGGGGAAGGGGGCGAAAATTCTGGGGGCCTTGAAGAATGTGTGGAAGTCCAGAACATTATCTCGGAAAGCAAAAATGTGTATGTTTGAAGGAATAGTGGTTCCAGCAATGTTGTATGGTTGCGAGGCGTGGGCTATGGATAGAGTTGTGCGGGGAGGGTGGATGTGCTGGAAATATGTTTGAGGACAATATGTGGTGTGACGTGGTTTGATGGAATAAGTGATAATAGGGTAAGAGAGATGTGTGGTAATAAAAAAAGTGTGGTTGAGAGAGCAGAGGAGGGTGTATATATATTGGGCCTTTGTTGTCTTTTCCTAGCGCTACCTCCCACACATGAGGGGGAAGGGGTTTTGTTGTTCCATGTGTGGCGAGGTGGCGCTGGGAATGAATAAAGGAAGACAGTATGAATTATGGACATGTGTATATATGTATATGTCTGTGTGTGTATACATATGTATACATTGAGATGTATAGGTATGTATATTTGCGTGTGTGGACGTGTATATATATACATGTGTATGTGGGAGGGTTGGGCCATTCTTTCGTCTGTTTCCCTGCGCTACCTCGCTAACGCGGGAGCCAGCGACAAAGCAAAATAAATAATACATTTACATGTACATATATTTTTTTTTTTTTTTTTTTACCGCTGTCTCCCGCGTTTGCGAGGTAGCGCAAGGAAACAGACGAAAGAAATGGCCCAACCCACCCCCATACACATGTATATACATACGTCCACACACGCAAATATACATACCTACACAGCTTTCCATGGTTTACCCCAGACGCTTCACATGCCTTGATTCAATCCACTGACAGCACGTCAACCCCGGTATACCATATCGCTCCAATTCACTCTATTTCTTGCCCTCCCTTCACCCTCCTGCATGTTCAGGCCCCGATCACACAAAATCTTTTTCACTCCATCTTTCCACCTCCAATTTGGTCTCCCTCTTCTCCTCGTTACCTCCACCTCCGACACATATATCCTCTTGGTCAATATTTCCTCACTCATTCTCTCCATGTGACCAAACCATTTCAAAACATCCTCTTCTGCTCTCTCAACCACGCTCTTTTTATTTCCACACATCTCTCTTACCCTTACGTTACTTACTCGATCAAACCACCTCACACCACACATTGTCCTCAAACATCTCATTTCCAGCACATCCATCCTCCTGCGCACAACTCTATCCATAGTCCACGCCTCGCAACCATACAACATTGTTGGAACCACTATTCCTTCAAACATACCCATTTTTGCTTTCCGAGATAATGTTCTCGACTTCCACACATTCTTCAAGGCCCCCAGAATTTTCGCCCCCTCCCCCACCCTATGATCCACTTCCGCTTCCATGGTTCCATCCGCTGCCAGATCCACTCCCAGATATCTAAAACACTTCACTTCCTCCAGTTTCTCTCCATTCAAACTCACCTCCCAATTGACTTGACCCTCAACCCTACTGTACCTAATAACCTTGCTCTTATTCACATTTACTCTTAACTCTCTTCTTTCACACACTTTACCAAACTCAGTCACCAGTTTCTGTAGTTTCTCACATGAATCAGCCACCAGCGCTGTATCATCAGCGAACAACAACTGACTCACTTCACAAGCTCTCTCATCCCCAACAGACTTCATACTTGCCCCTCTTTCCAAAACTCTTGCATTCACCTCCCTAACAACCCCATCCATAAACAAATTAAACAACCATTGAGACATCACACACCCCTGCCGAAAACTATATATATATATATATATATATATATATATATATATATATATATATATATATATATATATATATATATATATATATATATATATATATATATATATATATATATATATATATATATATATATATATATATATATATATATACAAATGGATTTGTATGTAGCATTTATGGATCTGGAGAAGGCATATGATAGAGTTGATAGAGATGCCCTGTGGAAGGTATTAAGAATATATGGTGTGGGAGGAAAGTTGTTAGAAACAGTGAAAAGTTTTTATCGAGGATGTAAGGCATGTGTACGTGTAGGAAGAGAGGAGAGTGATTGGTTCTCGGTGAATGTAGGTTTGCGGCAGGTGTGTGTGATGTCTCCATGGTTATTTAATTTGTTTATGGATGGGGTTGTTAGGGAGGTAAATGCAAGAGTTTTGGAAAGAGGGGCAAGTATGAAGTCTGTTGGGGATGAGAGAGCTTGGGAAGTGAGTCAGTAGTTGTTCGCTGATGATACAGCGCTGGTGGCTGATTCATGTGAGAAACTGCAGAAGCTGGTGACTGAGTTTGGTAAAGTGTGTGGAAGAAGAAAGTTAAGAGTAAATGTGAATAAGAGCAAGGTTATTAGGTACAGTAGGGTTGAGGGTCAAGTCAATTGGGAGGTGAGTTTGAATGGAGAAAAACTGGAGGAAATGAAGTGTTTTAGATATCTGGGAGTGGATCTGGCAGCGGATGGAACCATGGAAGCGGAAGTGGATCATTGGGTGGGGGAGGGGGCGAAAATTCTGGGGGCCTTGAAGAATGTGTGGAAGTCGAGAACATTATCTCGGAAAGCAAAAATGTGTATTTTTGAAGGAATAGTGGTTCCAGCAATGTTGTATGGTTACGAGGCGTGGGCTATGGATAGAGTTGTGCGCAGGAGGATGGATGTGCTGAAAATGAGATGTTTGAGGACAATATGTGGTGTGAGGTGGTTTGATCGAGTGAGTAACGTAAGGGTAAGAGAGAGGTGTGGAAATAAAAAGAGCCTGGTTGAGAGAGCAGAAGAGGGTGTTTTGAAGTGGTTTGGGCACATGGAGAGAATGAGTGAGGAAAGATTGACCAAGAGGATATATGTGTCGGAGGTGGAGGGAACGAGGAGAAGAGGGAGACCAAATTGGAAGTGGAAAGATGGAGTGAAAAAGATTTTTTGTGATCGGGGCCTGAACATGCAGGAGGGTGAAAGGAGGGCAAGGAATAGAGTGAATTGGAGCGATGTGGTATACCGGGGTTGACGTGCTGTCAGTGGATTGAATCAAGGCATGTGAAGCGTCTGGGGTAAACCATGGAAAGCTGTGTAGGTATGTATATTTGCGTGTGTGGACGTATGTATATACATGAGTATGGGGGTGGGTTGGGCCATTTCTTTCGTCTGTTTCCTTGCGCTACCTCGCAAACGCGGGAGACAGCGACAAAGCAAAAAAAAAAAAAAAAAAAATATATATATATATATATATATATATATATATATATATATATATATATATATATATATATATATATATATATATATATATATATATATATATATATATATATATATACATATATATATATATATATATATATATATATATATATATATATATATATATATATATGTATGTATATATATCTTTTTTCTTTTCTTTCATACTATTCGCCATTTCCCGCATTAGCGAGGTAGCGTTAAGAACAGAGGACTGGGCCTTTTAGGGAATATCCTCACCAGGCCCCCTTCTCTGTTCCTTCTTTTGGAAAAGAAAAAAGAAAAAAAAATTGAGAGGGAAGGATTTCCAGCCCCCCGCTCCCTTCCCTTTTAGTCGCCTTCTACGACACGCAGGGAATACGTGGGAAGTATTCTTTCTCCCCTATCCCCAGGGATAATATATATATATATATATATATATATATATATATATATATATATATATATATATATAGAAATCTTTTTTTTTTTTTTTCAAACTATTCGCCATTTCCCGTGTTAGCGAGGTAGCGTTAAGAACTGAGGACTGGGCCATTGAGGGAGTATCCTCACCTGGCCCCCTTCTCTGTTCCTTCTTTTGGAAAATTAAAAAAAATTGAGAGTGGAGGATTTCCAGCCCCCCGCTCCCTCCCCTTTTAGTCGCCTTCTACGACACGCAGGGAATACGTGGGAAGTATTCTTTCTCCCCTATCCCCAGGGAAAATATATATATATATATATATATATATATATATATATATATATATATATATATATATATATATATATATATATATATATCTTTTTTCTTTCTTTCAAACTATTCACCATTTCCCGCGTTAGCGAGGTAGCGTTAAGAACAGAGAACTGGGCCTTTGAGGGAATATCCTCACCTGGCCCCCTTCTCTGTTCCTTCTTTTGGAAAATTAAAGAAAAATAATGAGAGGGGAGGACTTCCAGCCCCCCGCTCCCTCCCCTTTTAGTCGCCATCTATGACACGCAGGGAATACGTGGGAAGTATTCTTTCTCCCCTATCCCCAGGGATAATATATATATATATATATATATATATATATATATATATATATATATATATATATATATATATATATATATTTTTCATACTATTCGCCATTTCCCACCTTAGCGAGGTAGCGTTAAGAACAGAGGACTGAGCCTTTGTGGGAATACCCTTACCTGGCCCCTTCTCTGCTCCTTCTTTTGGAAAATTTAAAACGAGAAGGAAGGCTTTCCTGTCTCCCCCCCCCCCCCCAGGAGAAATTGAGTGCATAATGAAAAAAGGTGAGAGCAAATGACGTAAAGTGAGTAGGGGAGGAATGGAGGTTATCTAAGGAAGCAGTGATGGCTTGTGCAAAAGATGCCTGTGGTATGAGAAAGGTGGGAGGTGGGCAAATTAGAAAGGGTAGTTAGTGGTGGTATGAAGAAGTATGATTATTAGTGAAAGAGAAGTGAGAGAGGCGTTTGGATGATTTTTGCAGGGAAGTTGGGCAAATGATTGGGAGATGTATAAAAGAAATAGGCAGGAGGTCACGAGTAAGGCGCAAGAAGTGAAAGAGTGTAAATGAGAGTTGGGGTGAGAGTATCATTAAGTTTTAAGAAAATAAAAATATGCTTTGGAAGGAGGTAAATAAGGTGCGTGAGACAAGAGAACAAATGGGAACATCGGTGAAAGGGGCTAATATGGAGGTAATAACAAGTCATGGTGAAGTAAGAAGAGATGGAGTGAGTATTTTGATGGTTTGTTGAATGTGTTAGATGATAGAGTGGCAGATATAGGGTGTTTTGGTCGAGGTGGTTTGCCAAGTGAGAGAATCCGGGAGAATGGTTTCATAAACAGAGAAGAGATAGTGAAAGCTTTGCAGATGAAATGCGGCAAGGCGTCGAGTTTGGATGGCATTGCAGTGGAACTTATCAAAAAACGTGGTGAATGTGTTGTTGACTGGTTGGTAAGGATATTCAGGTGTATGTATGGTTCATGGTGAAGTGCCTGATGATTGGCGGAACGCATTCATAGTGCCATTGTACAAAGGCAAAGGGGATAAAGGTGAGTGTTCAAATTACAGAGGTACAAGTTTGTTGAATTTTACTGGGAAATTATGTGGGAGGGTATTGTTTGAGAGAGTAAAGGCATGTACAGAGCATCAGATTGGGGAAAGAGCAGTGTGGTTTCAGAATTGGTTGAGGATGTGTGGCTCAGATGTTTGCTTTGAATAATGTATGTGAGAAATACTTAGAAAAGCAAATAGATTTTTGTATAGCATTTATGGATCTGGAGAAGCCATATGGCAGAGTTGATAGAGATGCTCTGTTGAAGTTATTAGGAATATATGGTGTGGGAGGTAAGTTGCTAGAAGCAGTGAAAAGTTTTTATCGAGGATATAAGGCATGTGTTCAAGTAGGAAGAGAGGAAAGTAATTGGTTCCCAGTGAATATCTGTCTACGGCAGGTGTGCATGATGCCTCCATGGTTGTTTAATTTTTTTATGGATGGGGTTGTTAGGGGAGTGAATGCAAGAGTTTTGGAGAGAGGGGCAAGTATGCAGTCTGTTGTGGATGAGAGGGCTTGGGAAGTGAGTCAGTTGTTGTTCGCTGATGATACAGTGCTGGTGGCCGATTAGGGTGAGAAACTGCAGAAGTTGGTGACTGAGACTGGTAAAGTGTTTGAAAGAAGAAAGCTGAGGGTAAATGTGAATAAGAGCAAGGTTATTAGGTTTAGCAGGGTTGAGAGACAAGTTAATTGGGAGGTAAGTTTAAATGGAGAAAACTGGAGGAAGTGAGGTGTTTTGGATATCTGGGAGTGGATTAGGCAGCGTATGGAACCGTGGAAGCCGAAGTGAGTCACAGGTTTGGGGAGGGGGCGAAGGTACTGGGAACTTTGAAGAATGTGTGAAAGGCGAGAAAGTTATCTATAGCGTGGGCTATAGATAGGGTTGTGCGGGTGGATGTGTTGGAAAAGAAGTGCTTGAGGACAATATGTGGTATGAGGTGGTTTTATCGAGTAAGCAATGAAAGGGTAAGAGAGATGTGTGGTAATAAAAAGTGTGTGGTTAAGAGAGCAGAAGAGAGTGTATTAAATGGTTTGGCCACGTGGAGAGAATAAGTGAGGAAAGATTGACAAAGAGGATAAATGTGTCAGAGATGGAAGGAACGAGGAGAAATGGGAGACCAAATTGGAGGTGGAAGGGTTTAGTGAAACAGATTTTCAGTGATGGGGGCCTGAATATACAGGAGGGTGAAAAGCGTGCAAGAAAGATTGAATTGGAACGATATGGTATGCCCGGGTCGACTGGCTGTCACTGGATTGAACCAGAGCATATGAAGCGTCTTGGGTAAACCATGGAAATTTTCATGAGGCCTGATGTGGAAAAGGTGCTGTGGTTTCGGTGCATTACACATGACAGCTAGAGACTGAGTTTGAATGTATGTGGCCTTTGTTGTCTTTTCCTTGTGTTACCTCGCGCGCGCACGCTTGGAGAAAGGATATATTCACATGTGTGGTTGGGTAGCGACGGGAATGGAAGGGGGCAGCAAGTATGAGTGTGTACATGTGTATATATGTATATGTCTGTGTATGTATATGTATATATACGTTTAAATGTATAGGTTTGTATATGTGCGATGTAGCGCCAAGAGTAGACGACTGAGCCATAGAGTGGAAATCATCACTTAGCCTTCTTCTCTGTTCCTTCTTTTGGAAGTCAAAACCGGAGGACCACACGTATAGTGACAGTGTGTGTGGTATTATAATTACTTTTAAAACCTGAAGAAGAAATTAAAGATTTTTCCGAGTAGTCTGCATGGCTTGACACTGAAAGCCTTAGTGACCCTGGCAGATTCATAGCACTAAAGCCCAAACAACCAACTAACAACCTGTGTATATATCGGTGCCGCCGATGCCGTAGACTGTAAATCTCATTATATGAATCGTGCAGCGTCGTTCTGTTTTACCTAGTACGTGTATGATGATATAGTTATATGTGCATGTGAATGTTTTGGTAGTATTTTGTCATTATGGTCGCGATTATGGTAGTTCCTACAAGGTAATGACTGGAAGGCCCGCAGAGAATATTCTGGTCGAGTTTGTGCAGCTCGAATTTTTTCTTATTCATTTATATGAGAGAGATGCTGGCGCGCTCTCTCTCTCTCTTTCTCTCTCTCTCTCTCTCTCTCTCTCTCTCTCTCTCTCTCTCTCTCTCTCTCTCTCTCTCTCTCTCTCAGTTGCAGTGAGTACTTCATCGTTGGTAAACAGGTATATTTCTTTTTCCTTTTTTTCCTTCCCTCTTTCATTCTCTTTACCTTTATATTTTCTTTCTTTTTCGCTCTCACATCTGTCACGCTCTCCCTCATTATGAATAAAGTAATTCAAAGCAATTCCAAGACGGCAGTGTAACTAACTTAGATCTTCCACCATAGTTCAAGCTGTTGTCTTTGCAGAACTAATATTCTATAATCATGCAGTACTTAAAATATTTTTTTTTGGACGCGCTTCTTACAGTATTTTCCAGAGCCCGACCGACGCCATGACCCTGGTAAACAAGCAGATTATGAGCCAAACTCTTAAGCTGGAGCGTTTGAATACTTTGTGTCACGTCATTCCCATGATCATCCATCTTGCATCTACATGTTCTATGACTGCGCAGACGAGACACCAGTTTCCTCTTCATTGCCTCTGAATTTGAACCTTAAATGATACGATGCAATGAATCTGTGTAAGTGTTCAATTTAACGCTAGTATTATCAGCCATTCGTTCTTTCGATCGCCCATTCCAACGTCCATCGACTGCCGGCTAAAGTATTTGCACGATTTTCATCCATATTTTGGCGAAATGTTTGGGTGCCATAAGGGCATGATGAACGTTGAACGACTTTCCATTCTCTTCACAATGGACGACTGGCGGCAGTTGTTGTGGTCAGAATATACAATATGGTGGTACACGTGTCGGACCATGACTGATGTCAGGCATTCGCATTTACACCAGACCTCAGTGGCTGGGCCGGTGTCAGGCCCTCATACCGCCTCAAAATTATGCTGAATATTGGTAGGAGACCTGAATCTGGGCCACCCTGGTAGGAGAGGAGACATGTATCAGGGCCATCCTGGAACGGAGCCTGTATCAGGTCCACTCTGTCTGATGATATATCTTAAGTCTATCCTGGAAAGGGATTTGTATCACATCCAACTTGGCACAGGATACATACTAGGGCCGTCCTGTCAAGAAATATATATCAGGTACATCCTGGCAAAGGATATATATCAGGTCCACCCTGGCATGAGCCTCTGCCAGGTTCATCAAGACAAGGGGCCTGTATCAGGTCCCTCCTCGGCAAGGGTCATGTGTTTAATCCATCTTAGCAGAGGATATAAAGATGATTCTTTCGCATGACCAGGATCGTAAGACAGGAGATGGAGATGAAGAAAATAGAGAGATGGATAGATAGACAAATAGGTTATAGGTGAAGAAAGAATGATAACTGGCAGAGAGCGGAGCAAGGAGAATGAAGCATAGAAGTGTGGATATACAAAGAAACAGATGGAATAAAAAAGAATAGAGACACAAAGACAGAGAGCAGAAAAACAGAGGTCAGTAAGAGATAGATAGAGGGAGAGAGAGCGATAGAAATAGAGAAAGAGAGGAAAAGCATGGGGAGGGAAAATGACACCATTATCACATCCCAGCCATCACCAGCCGACAACATACCAGTTTACCTCGTCCGTAACGCCTCTATTCTTTTTTTTTTTCCAGCTAACCACAGCGCACCAAACAACAACGACGGTCGTGATTCAAGGTGTGATCGCTCTACAACGCAGCCAGTGAACGGTAACGGCTAGGATCGTCCTTTATGATACCATCACTGTACAAAGTAACAGGTGACGGTGATAACCAGGGATCTACTTAATGAGACAACCACCAGATTATGATAAAGACCAGGGTCGTACTTTGCTATTGCATGCGTCTGCGCATCACAAGATGATACTCAGAGGTACCCATGTAGTAATGATGTTATCTTACTAAGAGACATTAGTAATTTTGGTACTGTACTAAGAGCGGATAGCTCGGTACATTTTTATTGAAATCCACTGAAGCCTTCTGCGACATATGGTGAAGGGGTTTGAAGCCCTCACGTTTTTCCATTCTTAATGATCTGGAGCAAATTACCAGCCACCCTACATCTACCCCAGACCCAAATGACCATTCCTCCCAACACTATGAGACTGTTTTCATCGTTAATGTTTTTCGCTATAGGAATGCCATCTCAATCCCCGATTGCTTCAGCTGACGACACTCTTATAAACGTCTCTTCATTAACCCTACCTCCTCCTCCTCCTCCTCCTCCTCCACAACCACGTCCTTCTCCTCCTCCTCCTCCCCTTCTTCCTCCTTCCCTATATGCCAACATTAGCCTTTCCATAATAATGATCGGACTTACCTACTTTCCATGGCAGGATTGCTGGTTCTCGTTAATCGATGCTTCTGTCTATGCTGAACGTATACCAGAGGTTATTGTTACGATAATGGAGGTAAACATTCTCTTCCTCGAGAGCTATTTCTCCTTCCATTATGTGGTTCAAGTATTCCTGTTCTGACGCTAATCAGATGAAAGGCTTGACATGCAGAATATGGAAATGTTCTCCTCTTCTTCAGACAAGCAATCTGCTCTCCTTTCGACATCATTGTAAAAAAAGATACTCTTCTATTTCCCTAGTAGTTGAGGATTATCTTGTTTTGGGAATCATTTAGAAATTCCATTTCATTTCCGTCCACTAGGTAAAGCTTAGAAGCTAATACAACTGCATGGTAAGGCAAACATGCAATCTAAGCATTCAGATTCCTATTGTAATATCATCCGATCTTTTTACAGTGGTTATGCTTTATATGAAAGCTACCTTCCCATGATTTTGAATGATCTACATTACTATGACGTTAAATGTATGTATAGAGGAGATTCAACACCCGTATTGTATACACTTCAGTATCATAAAGTGAGTACTCAAGCCATTATCATACTTCATGTAACACTGCAAACTTCAAATGGACATATGAATACCCTAAGATGTATGAAAATATACCACATTGAGCTGAGTAAGTAACGAATGGTGTTGGCTTTGCGCCAAAGATGGAGTGTGCGTGGGATGTGATAAACAATTACTTATCTAAATACAGAATTTCAAAAAAAAAATATGGGGAGGAGCGTCCTTTTTAACCCTCCTATAAATTGATTTCTGTAATGAGTATTTTTGAACAGCGCGAAGTAGAATTTCTTGTAAAGAGGAAAATATTTTATTCTTGATGAAATATTAGTAAGACAATGTGTTAAACCTTGGTAAAATAAGGCTCCTCATCTCATGCTACATTTGCTATATCAGGTTAGATTTCTTGCGTTAGTATTGTGTTTTCAAGCTAGAATTTGTTAACATAGGTTTCCCTCCTATCTCTAGGGACAGGGTAGTAGAAAATACTACTCTCGTATTCCCAGCATGTCGTAGAAGGAGACTAAAAAGGGCTGGAACTTCTCCGGTCTTTGTATCGCAGTTTCCAAGAGTTGGAACAGAAAAAGCGAGAAGTGCTCACCCTCCTTGAAGTTTAAGACTAGGGCTGTCTGAAAGTGAGTGAACATAACTAGGATGAGAAGGAAGAGATACGTAATATATCTGAGGAGAAAAACCTGGATGTCCTAGCTCGGAGTGAAACTAAGCTCAAAGGGAAGGGGAAGAATGGTGTGGAAACAACTTAGGTGTAAAGTCTAGGGTTAGTATGACGCCAAGACTAAAGGAGGTGGTGACATTTCTCCTGGAGGAGGAGTTGTAAGAAAGTAAGAAAGTGTAAATCTGTGCTACAGACTGATGTGAGGAAACATGAATATGGTTTACATGAGCCGGGTGACTTAGTGTCATGCACATGATACCGAGAGAAGTGAGAAAGAAAGGCGAGCGTTTTGGGAGGTGATTGGATATATCTTCAATTTTGATGGGAGTGACCGAGTATTAGTGACAGGTGATTTAAATGTAAATGTGGGCAATGTGGGAGTTGTGGGTATAATTGAGGCGCATGGTGAACAGCTTGTGGAGGTGTGCACTGAAAAAGGATTGGTGATTGGGAATATCTGGTTTGACAGAACCATACCGTATGTATACGTGAGTGAGTGGGATAGATAGTAAGTAGGCATTGGTGTAATGTTTGATCACTTCCTGGTGGATACGAGGATATGACATAGGTGGGAAGAGGGTGGTTAAAGTGAGTGATCCTGGGAAAGAGATTCTTGTGAGGAAATCAAGAGAAGATTGATTGAAGAGAATAACGAGAGGTAAGGGTAAATGAAGCCAGGGGAGTGTGTGAGGAATGGAATGTATTTAGGGATGCAGTGCTAGCATGTGCGAGAGAGGTACATGTCATACGGAAGATAAGAAAAGGGAGTGGTTGGTGGGTAACGGAAGGTAAGTTTTTGGTGATGAAAAAAAGGGCAAATGAGAGTTGGGGTGAGAGACTATCGGCAAGCTTCAGGAAAAATAAGAAAATGTTCTGGAAGAAAGTGAAAAGTGCGAGGAGAACGAAAAACAAATAGGAGGAACAAGGGAAGTTATAACAGTTAAGGAAGAAGTGAAAATTTGGAGTGTATACTTTGAAGAGTTTTGAGTGTGCCAGATGACATGGTGGCAGATGCTGAAAGTCTTGGTCGGTAAGGTATGTGAAATGACAGTAGTAACAAGTGGTTCGGTGACGGAGTGGAGAGGTGGTGAAATCCTTTGTTAAGATGAAGTGTGGCAAAGCGGTGGGACCGGATGGGCTTTCAATTGAAATTCTAAGGCAAGGAGTTGATTATGTGGGTAATCGGTTAGTTAGGATTTCTAATGTTTGTATGGCTCAAGGTGAGATGTATGAGGATTGGCGAAATGCCTTTATAATGCTATGTTAGGATGGCAAGTGGACAAGAATTGATGTTCGAACTACAGAAGTGAGAGATTGTGAATATGTTTGGTAAGTTGTATGGACAGAGTGGCATACACAGAGCATCGGATCGGAGGGTGGATACTTGTGGCTGTAGGAGTGGTTTAGGATGACTGAATCAAATGTTTGCTGTAAGGAATGTGTGTGAGAAATGCTTAGAGAAACAGAGATACATATGGATCTGAGGTATGCATATGATAGAGTTGACAGAGATGCCTTGCAGAAATTGTTAGAATACATGGTGGGGGAGGAAAGCTACATGAAGCATTGAGGAGTTTTAATCAAGGGAATAAGGTGTGTGTGCTAGTAGACAGAGAGGAGGGTGAGCAGGTCCTGCTGGAGAAGGGTCTGCGGAAATGATATGCGTTGCCACCTTGGCTGTTTAGTCTGCTTATGAATGAAGCGGTGAGGAAAGTGAATGCGAGGATCTTCGAGAGAGGAACGTTTGTAGTCTGGTGGCTAGGGGTTGGATGTGAGTCAGTTGCTGTATGCTGATGGCATGTTGCTGATGGCACTGCTCTGCTGGCAGGTACGAACGAGAAACTGCTGAATCTGGTTTGGAGTTTAAGAGTGTATGTGAAAGGAGAAAGTTAAGCGTTACAAGGGTATGGTTAAGCTTAGCAGGGGTAGAGACAGTTGGGTTGGAGTGTGAGTGTGAATGGAGAAAACCCGTAGACAGTGGATTGTCTTTTATACCTGGGAGTGGACATAGAAGCGGGTGGATGCATGGAGGCTGAGGTAAGCCCTAGGGTGGATGAGGGAGCTAAGGTCTTGACGTGTTGAGGCGGGAAGATAGGTCACTGTCTCTGAGAGCAAAGATGAATATGTATGATGGAACAGGCGTGGGCCCCAAATGAAAAAAAAGTGCGGAAGAGGGTGGATGTGTTGGAAATTAAATAACTGAGGAGGGTTGACCGAATAATGAAATGGTAGGGTAAGAGAGAGAGAGAGAGAGAGAGAGAGAGAGAGAGAGAGAGAGAGAGAGAGAGAGAGAGAGAGAGAGAGAGAGAGAGAGAGAGAGAGAGAGAGAGAGAGAGAGAGAGAGACAGAAAGACAGAGAGAGAGAGAGAGAGAGAGAGAGAGAGAGAGAGAGAGAGAGAGAGAGAGAGAGAGAGAGAGAGAGAGAGAGAGAGAGAGAGAGAGAGAGAGAGAGAGAGAGAGAGAGAGAGAGAGAGAGAGAGAGAGAGAGAGAGAGAGAGAGAGAGAGAGAGAGAGAGAGAGAGAGAGACAGACAGACAGACAGAGAGAGAGAGAGAGAGAGAGAGAGAGAGAGAGAGAGAGAGAGAGAGAGAGAGAGAGAGAGAGAGAGAGAGAGAGAGAGAGAGAGAGAGAGAGAGAGAGAGAGGTGGATGAGAAAAATGTGTATGAGAAAGTTGAAGAGGATGTGCTGAAATGGCTTGCACGTATGGATAGAACGAAGAAGGAAAAACTGAGGGGTTAAACATGTTGGAGGTGGAGGGGACAAGGAAAAAGGGAAAAAATGAGTAAAAACTCGAAGGATGGAGTGAAAGATGCTTTAAGGGCTTGGAACCTGAACGCGCAGGCGTACATGGAACAGCAAATTTAAGCGATATGTTATACTGGGGAAGACATGCTGTGTCATTGGGCTGAGCCAAGGTGTATGAAGTAGTTGAGGAAAAACACGAAAAGTTCTGTGGGGCTTTACTGTGGTTAGGGAGCCTTAGCTTTTGTGTAAAGTGCATATGCCCTTGACAAGAAAATGTGAGAGAATCAGTTCATTCTTCGCGTGCTCCTGGCGCTACGCGGAAAATCGGCGGATAATCATGAACAAAAGAAAAAATTCTTGGCCTAGTGTCATACAGCAATGTTAAGTTTTATCTGATTTCTTGGATACTTATTATATCTACTGTCCATGATCTTTCTATTGCTTCAACAGCCCTGTTCCCTTTGTATGAGTTAATGTTCTTTAGATCATATCCGTCCCCTTTAGTTCACTTATACTGTTATTCATCTCCATTCAAATGACTTATTTCCATGCAGACAGAAATGACATTCGTACCCTAATATCGACTTCACTTGCCAGCAACTGTAGGTAACTCGTCTCTGTCTACCGTAAAAGTCTAGTTTAGACCCGCATCTCCCCTGAGTCGTGTCTCCTCGTCCACGACCGGACCTCAGCAAAACTGAGAGGAATGTAACAAGTTCAAGCTACTCTAGTGCAGCTCTAGGGAGACAGTGCTCTCACTTTAACCAGTTACTCATCGCACAAGTACTATCCCTGCGGAAGGAAAATGCGACTCAAGAAGGTGGGGTGTCAAGTAGCTGTCCTCTGCTCACCGCCTCCCTTCTACGATGCCAACCCTGAGAAATGAAAAAGCAGCACATTAGCAGCAGGATATGAGAGGTTGGAACACTTTAGGTCTACAGTAGTAGAAATTAACGATGCAAGGATCAATTACCCTCTCCGTGGCGAGAAGATGCCTGACCCCACCACAAAAGTTCATTAATCACGCAATCCTTTCGAGGTGATAAATTTCGCACTATATATGGGTCATGCCGAAGAACGCAGTGGTGTAGAGATTAGGGCTGCTAACTGGCGCACTCATGGGTAGCCGGGGTCGAGCACACAGGATCGATTCCTGGATGCAGCAGTCGGTCCAAACTGAAATTAGCTGTATATCCTCTTTTTCCTTTAGTGTCTGGTCGATTATTAGGGTACCTGATACACACACACACACACACACACACACACACACACACACATATATATATATATATATATATATATATATATATATATATATATATGTATATATATATATATATATATATATATATATATATATATATATATATATATACGAACATAGTGCATAGAAACGTGCACCTTCATAGAGCATACAAACCTCCAACAACCAGGATCGAACCCGGAACCCCTGTGCAAGAGGCGGGAATGCTAACCGCTAGGCCATGGGCCTGGCTGAGAGGAAATAACTATTCGAATACTATGTACTCGAATACCCTTCATCTCACGTTGGTGAGCAATGGGGTCTACACCGGTTATTTCCCAACAGGCGCACGTAGCCAGATGATAGCATTTTACCGAACCAAACTGTACAACGCGGAGGTATATGAATACGAACATAGTGCATAGAAACGCGCACCTTCATAGAACATACAAACCTCCAACAGCCAGGATTGAGCCCGGGACCCCTGTGCAAGAAGCGGGAATGCTAACTGCTAGAATATGGTACTGGCTAGTAGGAAATAACTATTAGAATACTATGTACTCGAACACCCTTCGTCTCACGTTGGTGAGCAACGGGGTCTACACCGGTCAGATCCCAACAGGCGCACATAGTCAGCTGATATCATTTACCGAACCTGACTGTACAACGCGGAGGTATATGAATACGAACACAGTGTATAGAAACGCGCACCTTCATAGAACATACAAACCTCCAACAGCCAGGATCGAACCCGGGACCCCTGTGCAAGGGGCGGGAATGCCAACCGCTTGGCTATGGGCCTGGCTAATAGGAAATGACGATTCGAATACTATGTACTCGAATACCCTTCGTCTCACGTTGGTGAGCAGCGGGGTCTACACCGGTCATTTCCCAACAGGTGCACATACCCTGCTGATAGCATTTTACCGAAAGTGAGACGATGGGTATTCGAGTATATAGTAATCGAATAGTTATTTGCTGATGATACAGCGATGGTGGCTGATCCGGGTGAGAAACTGCAGAAGCTGGTGACTGAGCCTGGTAAAGTGTGTGAAAGAAGAAAGCTGAGAGTAAATGTGAATAAGAGCATGGTTATTAGGTAGAGTAGGGTTGAGGGAAAAGTCAACTGGGAAGTAAGTTTCAATGGAGAGAAACTGGAGGAAGTAAAGTGTTTTAAATATCTGAGAGAAGATTTGGCAGCGCATGGGACCATGGAAGCGGAAGTGAATCTTAGGGTGGGGGAGGGGGAGAAAGTTCTGTGAGCGCTGAAAAATATGTGGAAGTCGAGAACGTTATCTTGCAAAGCAAAGATGGGTATGTTAGAAGGAACAGTGGTTCCAACATTGTTATATGGTTGCGAGGTGTGAGCTATAGATAGAGTTGTGCGGAGGTGGACGGAGGTGCTGGAAATGAGATGTTTCAGGACAATATGTGGTGTGAGGTAATGAAAGAGTAAGAGAGGTGTGCGGTAATAAAAACAATGACAGCACGTCGACCACGGTATACCATATCGTTCCAATTCACTCTATTCCTTGCACGCCTTTCACCCTCCTGCATGTTCAGGCCCCGATCACACAAAATCTTTTTCACTCCATCTTTCCACCTCCAATTTGGTCTCCCACTTCTCCTCGTTCCCTCCACCTCTGACACATATATCCTCTTGGTCAATTTTTCCTCACTCATTCTCTCCATGTGCCCAAACCATTTCAAAACACCCTCTTCTACTCTCTAAACCACACTCTTTTTATTACCACACATCTCTCTTACCCTAACATTACTTACTCGATCAAACCACCTCACACCACATATTGTCCTCAAACATCTCATTTCCAGCACATCCACCCTCCTGCGCACAACTCTATCCGTAGCCCACGCCTCGCAACCATACAACATTGTTGGAACCACTATTCCTTCAAACATACCCATTTTTGCTTTCCGGGATAATGTTCTCGACTTCCACACATTCTTCAAGGCTCCCAGAATTTTCGCCCCCTCCCCACCCTATGATTCACTTCCGCTTCCATGGTTCCATCCACTGCCATATCTACTCCCAGATATCTCAAACACTTAGCTTCCTCGAGTTTCTCTCCATTCAAGCTTACCTCCCAATTCACTTGGCCCTCAACCCTACTGTACCTAATAACCTTGCTCTTATTCATATTTACTCTCAACTTTCTTCTTTCACACACTTTACCAAACTCAGTTACCAGCTTCTGCAGTTTCTCACATGAATCAGCCACCAGCACTGCATCATCAGCAAATAACAACTGACTCACTTCCCAAGCTCTCTCATCCACAACAGACTGCATACTTGCCCCTCTTTCCAAAACTCTCGCATTTACCTTCCACAGAACATCTTTATCAACTCCATCATATGCCTTATCCAGATCCATAAATGCTGCATACAGATCCATTTGTTTTTCTAAGTACTTCTCGCATAAATTCTTCAAAGCAAACACCTGATCCACACATTCTGTACCACTTCTGAAACCACACTGCTCTTCCCCAATCTGATGCTCTGTACATGACTTCACCCTCTCAATCAGTACCCACTCATATAATTTACCAGGAATACTCAACAAACTTATACCTCTGTAATTTGACCACTCACTCTTATCCCCTCTGCCTTTGTACAATGGCACTATCCAAGCATTACGCCAATTCTCAGGCACCTCAACATGAGTAATGCATACATTAAATAACCTTACCAACCAGTCAACAATACAGTCACCCCCATTTTTTTTTTTTTTAATTCCACTGCAATACCATCCAAACCCGCTGCATTTTCGGCTTTCATCTTCCGCAAAGCTTTTACTACCTCTCCTCTGTTTACCAAATCATTTTCCCTAACCCTCTCACTTTGCACACCACCTCGACCAAAACACCCTATATCTGCCACTCTATCATCAAACACATTCAACGAACCTTCAAAATACTCACTCCATCTCATTCTTACATCACCACTACTTGTTATCACCTCCCCATTAGCCCCCTTCACTGAAGTTCCCATTTGTTCCCTTGTCTTACGCACTTTATTTACCTCCTTCCAAAACATCTCTTTATTCTCACTAAAATATAATGATACTCTCTCACCCCAACTCTCATTTGCCCTTTTTTCACCTCTTGCACATTTCTCTTGACCTCCTGCCTCTTTCTTTTATACATTTCCCACTCATTTGCATTATTTCCCTGCAAAAATCGTCCAAATGCCTCCCTCTTCTCTTTCACTAATAATCTTACTTCTTCATCCTACCACTCACTACCCTTTCTAATCTGCCCACCTCCCACGCTCCTCATGCCACAAGCATCTTTTGCGTAAACCATCACTGCTTCCCTAAATACATCCTACTCCTCCCTCACTCCCCTTACCTCCTTTGTCCTCACCTTTTTCCATTCTGTACTCACTCTCATCTGGTACTTCCTCACACAAGTCTCCTTCCCAAGCTCACTTACTCTCACCACTTTCTTCACCCCAACACATTCTCTTCCTTTCTGAAAACCTCTACAAATCTTCATCTTCGCCTCCACAAGATTATGATCACATATCCCTCCAGTTGCACCTCTCAGTACATTAACATCCAAAAGTCTCTCTTTCGCGCGCCTATCAATTAACACGTAATCCAATAACGCTCTCTGGCCAACTCTCCTACTTACATACGTATATATATATATATATATATATATATATATATATATATATATATATATATATATATATATATATATATATATATATATATATTTTTCATTTATTTATTTTGCTTTGTCGCTGTCTCCCGCGTTAGCGAGGTACCGCAAGGAAACAGACGAAAGAATGGCCCAACCCGCCCGAATACAGATGTATATACATACACGTCCATACACGCAAATATACATACTTATACATCTCAATGTATACATATATATACACACACACAGACACATACATATATACACATATACATAATTCATACTGTCTGCCTTTATTTATTCCCATCGCCACCTCGCCACACATGAAATAACAACCTCCTCCCCCCTCATGTGTGCGAGGTAGCGCTAGGAAAAGACAACAAAGGCCCAATTCGTTCACACTCAGTCTCTAGCTGTCATGTAATAATGCACCGGAACCACAGCTCCCTTTCCACATCCACGCCCCACACAACTTTCCATGGTTTATCCCAGACGCTTCACATGCCCTGGTTCAATCCATTGACAGCACGTCGATCCCGTTGTACCACATCGTTCCAATTCACTCTATTCCTGCACGCCTTTCACCCTCCTGCATGTCCCGATCACTCAAAATCTTTTTCACTCCATCTTTCCACCTGCAATTGGGTCTACCACTTCTCGTTCCCTCCACCTCTGACACATGTTTCCTCTTGGTCAATTTTTCCTCACTCATTCTCTCCATGTGACAAATCCATTTCAAAACACCCTCTTTTGCTCTCTCAACCACACTTTTTATTTCCACACATCTCTCTAACCCTTACAGTACTTACTCGATCAAACCACTTCACACCACATGTTGTCCTCAAACATCTCATTTCCAGCAAATCCACCCTCCAGCGCACAACTCTATCCATAGCCCGCGCCTCGCAACCATACAACATTTTTGGAACCACTATTCCTTGAAACACACCCATTTTTGCTTTACGAGATACTGTTCTCGACTTCCAAACATTCCTCAAGGCTCTCAGAATTTTTGCCCCCTCCCCCACACTATGATTCGCTTCCGCTTCCATGGTTCCATCCGCTGACAGATCCACTCCCAGATATCTAAATCACTTCACTTCCTCCAGTTTTTCTCCATTCAAACTTACCTCCCAATTGACTTGACCCTCAACTCTACTCTATATAATAACCTTGCTCTTATTCACATTTACTCTTAACTTTCTTCTTTCACACACTTTACCAAACTTAGTCACCAGCTTCTGCAGTTTCTCACATGAATCAGCCACCAGCACTGTATCATCAGGGAACAACAACTGACTCACTTCGCAAGCTCTCTCATCCACAACAGACTGCATACTTGCCCCTCTTTCCAAAACTCTTGCATTCACCTCCCTAACAACCCCATCCATAAACAAATTAAACAACCATGGAGACATCACACACCCCTGCCGCAAACCTACATTCACTGAGAACCATTTACTTTCCTCTCTTCCTACACGTACAAATGCCTTACATCCTCGATAAAAACTTTTCACTGCCTCTAACAACTTGTCTCCCACCCCATATATTCTTAATACCTTTCACAGAGCATCTCTATCAACCCTATCATATGCCTTCTCCAGATACATAAATGCTACATACAAATCCATTTACTTTTTTTAGTATTTCTCACATACATTCTTCAAAGCAAATCTGATCCACACATCCTGTATCACTTCTGAAACCACACTGCTCTTCCCCAATCTGATGCTCTGTACATGCCTTCACCCTCTCAATCAATACCCTCCCATATGATTTACAAGGAATACTCAACATACGTATACCTCTGTAATTTGAGCACTCACTCTTATCCCCTTTGCCTTTGTACAATGGCACTATGCAAGCATTCCGCCAATCCTCAGGCACCTCACCATGAATCATACATACATTAAATAACCTTACCAACCAGTCAACAATACAGTCACCCCCTTTTTGATACATTCCATTGCAATACCATCCAAACCTACTGCCTTGCCGGCTTTCATCTTCCGCAAAGCTTTCACTACCTTCTCTCTGTTTCCCAAATAATTTTCCCTAACCCTCTCACTTTGCACACCAACTCGACCAGAACACCCTATATCTGCCACTCTATCATCTAACACATTCAACAAACCTTCAAAATATTCACTCATATACTCATATACACTTATATATATATATATATATATATATATATATATATATATATATATATATATATATATATATATATATATATATATATATATATATATATATATATATATATATATATATATATAAGTTCATTAATCACATAAGTTCATTATCACGCAATCCTTTCGAGGTGATATATTTCGTACTATATATGGATCATGCCGAACAACGCAATGGTGTAGAGATTAGGGCTTCTAACTGGCGCAATCAATCGTAGCCGGGGTCGAACGCACAGGATCGATTCCTGGATGCAGCAGTCGGTCCAAACTGAAATTAGCTGTATATCCTCTTTTTCCTTTAGTGTCTGGTCGATTATTAGGGTACCTGATAGATACACACACACACACACATATGTATATATATATATATATATATATATATATATATATATATATATATATATATATATATATATATATATATATATATATATATATATATATATATATATATATATATATATATATATCTTTTTTCTTTTTCAAGCTATGCGCCATTTCCCGTGTTAACGAAGGTAGCGTTAATAACAGAGGACTGGGCCTTTGAGGGAATATCCTCACCTGGCCCCCTTCTCTGTTCATTCTTTTGGAAAATTAAAAAAAAAATGAGAGGGGAGGATTTCCCCCCTCCCGCTCCCTCCTCTTTTAGTCGCCTTCTACGACACGCAGGAAATGCGTGGTGGGAAGTATTCTTTCTCCTCTATCCCCAGGGAAAAAAAAAAAATATATACATATATATATATATATATATATATATATATATATATATATATATATATGTCCATAAAAAGCTACATACAAATCCATTTGCTTTGTATGTAGCTTTTTATGGACATATATATATATATATATATATATATATATATATATATATATATATGGATCTGGAGAAGGCATATGATAGAGTTGATAGAGATGCTCTGTGGAAGGTATTAAGAATATATGGTGTGGGAGGAAAGTTGTTAGAAGCAGTGAAAAGTTTTTATCGAGGATGTAAGGCATGTGTACGTGTAGGAAGAGAGGAAAGTGATTGGTTCTCAGTGAATGTAGGTTTGCGGCAGGGGTGTGTGATGTCTCAATGGTTGTTTAATTTGTTTATGGATGGGGTTGTTAGGGAGGTAAATGCAAGAGTTTTGGAAAGAGGGGCAAGTATGAAGTCTGTTGGGGATGAGAGAGCTTGGGAAGTGAGTCAGTAGTTGTTCGCTGATGATACAGCGCTGGTGGCTGATTCATGTGAGAAACTGCAGAAGCTGGTGACTGAGTTTGGTAAAGTGTGTGGAAGAAGAAAGTTAAGAGTAAATGTGAATAAGAGCAAGGTTATTAGGTACAGTAGGGTTGAAGGTCAAGTCAATTGGGAGGTGAGTTTGAATGGAGAAAAACTGGAGGAAGTGAAGTGTTTTAGATATCTGGGAGTGGATCTGGCAGCGGATGGAACCATGGAAGCGGAAGTGGATCATAGGGTGGGGGAGGGGGCGAAAATTCTGGGAGCCTTGAAGAATGTGTGGAAGTCGAGAACATTATCTCGGAAAGCAAAAATGGGTATGTTTGAAGGAATAGTGGTTCCAACAATGTTGTATGGTTGCGAGGCGTGGGCTATGGATAGAGTTGTGCGCAGGAGGATGGATGTGCTGGAAATGAGATGTTTGAGGACAATGTGTGGTGTGAGGTGGTTTGATCGAGTGAGTAACGTAAGGGTAAGAGAGATGTGTGGAAATAAAAAGAGCGTGGTTGAGAGAGCAGAAGAGGGTGTTTTGAAGTGGTTTGGGCACATGGAGAGAATGAGTGAGGAAAGATTGACCAAGAGGATATATGTGTCGGAGGTGGAGGGAACGAGGAGAAGAGGGAGACCAAATTGGAGGTGGAAAGATGGAGCGAAAAAGATTTTGTGTGATCGGGGCCTGAACATGCAGGAGGGTGAAAGGAGGGCAAGGAATAGAGTGAATTGGAGCGATGTGGTATACCGGGGTTGACGTGCTGTCAGTGGATTGAATCAAGGCATGTGAAGCGTCTGGGGTAAACCATGGAAAGCTCTGTAGGTATGTATATTTGCGTGTGTGGACGTATGTATATACATGTGTATGGGGGGGGGGTTGGGCCATGTCTTTCGTCTGTTTCCTTGCGCTACCTCGCAAACGCGGGAGACAGCGACAAAGTATAATAGAAAATAAAAAATAAATATATATATATATATATATATATATATATATATATATATATATATATACATTTTTCTCCATTCAAACTCACCTCCCAATTGACTTGACCCTCAACCCTACTGTACCTAATAACCTTGCTCTTATTCACATTTATATATATATATATATATATATATATATATATATATATATATATATATATATATATATATATATATATATATATATATATATATATATATATATATATATATATATATATATATATATATATATATATATATATATATATATATATATATATATTATTTACTTTGCTTTGTCGCTGTTTCCTGCGCTAGCGAGGTAGCACAAGGAAACAGACGAAAGAATGGCCCAAACCACCCACATACACATGTATATACAAGCACGTCCAGACGCGTAAATATACATACCTATACATCTCAACGTATACATATATATACGCACACAGACATATACCTATATACGCATGCACATGATTCATACTGTGTGCCTTTTTTCATTCCCATCGGTACCCTGCCACACATGAAATAACAACCCCCTCCCCCCTCATGTGCGCGAGGTAGGCGCTAGGAAGACAACAATGGCCCCAATCGTTCACACTCAGTCTCTAGCTGTCATGTAATAATGCACCGAAACCACAGCTCCCTTTCCACATCCCGCACCCACAGAATTATCCATGGTTTACCCCAGACGCTTCACATGCCCTGGTTCAATCCATTGACAGCACGTCGACCCCGGTTATACCACATCGTTCCAATTCACTTTTATTCCTTGCACGCCTTATACCCTACTGCATGTTCAGGCCCCGATCAGTCAAAATCTTTTTCACTCTATCTTTCCACCTCTGACACATATATCTTCTTGGTCAATATTTCCTCACCCATTCTCTCCTTGTGACCAAACCATTTCAAAATACCCTCTTGTGCTCTCTCAGCCACACTCTTTTTATTACCACACATCTCACATGCACTTTGTTCGTGTATATATATACACTTTTACATTTTCATGCTCGGTTTCATTCATTGCCGGTGCTACCAAGCCCCATAGCAAACAGTATTGCCGCTCCCAGCGACAGCGAGGTAGCGCCAGGAATTTCGCGAAGAAAGAGCAAATACGATCACATTCGTTCCCTAGCTGTCATGTGTAATGCACCGAAACCACGTTCACTTTACCAAATGCAGGCCCAACAGATGTTTCCATAGTTTACTCCCGACGTTTCGCATTCCCTGGTTCAGTCCACTGATAATAGAGTTAGAAAACCTCCCAAACCATCGCAAGGTAAGGCAACAGTGTACAGCTGTGGGGATAAGACCGACCCCAGTAAGCCACCTCGTTCCACTTAACTCTATTTTTTTGCACGCCTTACAATCCTTTCATCGATAAATCCCTGAAGGTGGCGAAGATATCATTTTACAGAGCTGAACCCAAACTCCCCCTTGACACCAAGAACCTTTTAGTTCTCCCTTTTAATGATAACTCTACTTTACTTTCCATGTTGCTTAAATACTTTAACGTAGATGTTGCCTTCAGGAACAATAATACTATAAAGAATGTCTTAATCCGAAACTGACCAGAATGTTCTAGTGGATGCATCTATAAAGTGTCATGTAGAAATTGTGATAAGTTTCATGTTGGGCAGCCTGGTAAGGAACTTTCTGTTAGACTTAAGCAACATACACATATTATAAGAACGGGACAGGAATCAAAAGTCTTGTTTAATCACCTTAAGAAATATAATCATTGTACTAAATGTAGTAGAGCCATCTAAGTTATTAACTCCAAGTCCAGTAACACGAGAAATATCATTGAGTCTTCTATTATCAAACAGAAAAAGAACTGTAACCTTAATATTAGTGAAGGTCTATACAAATTGGATAGCTTTATTGTTAATGAAATTTGTATACAGTTCCCCTTCTTGTCCACATAATAAGCTTATGATACGCTTGATTTCAGTCATGGACCCACCCGACTTAGATTCGAACAGTCATTTTTTTGCCAAATGGCGTCCTAGCCACATTCGTTCACACTCAGTCTCTAGTTGTCATATGTAATGCATCGAGACCACAGCTCCCTTTCCACATCTAGGCCCACAAAACTTTCATGGTTTATCCCAGACACTTCAAATGCCCTGGTTCAATCCATTGACAGCAAGTCGACCCCGGTATCCCATATCGTTCCAATTCACTCTATTCCTTGCACACTTTTTACCTTCCTGCATGTTCAGGCTCCGATCGCTCAAAATCTTTTTCACTCCATCCTTCCACCTCCAATTTGGTCTCCCACTTCTCGTTCCCTCCACCTATAACACATATATCCTCTTTGTCAATTTCTCCTCACTAATTCTCTCCATGCGACCAAACCATTTCAATACACCCTCTTCTGCTCTCTCAACCACACTCTTTTCATTACCACACATCTCTCTTACCCTTTCATTATTTACTCCATCAAACCACCTCACACCACATATTGTCCTCAAACATCTTATTTCCAACACATCCACCCTCCTCCGCACAACCCTATCTATAGCCATTAATACCTTAAAAAAAGACAAGGATATACATATTACTAAAGCAGATAAGGCTAACACTGTTGTAATTTTAGACAAAAGTAACTATTTATCTAAAATGAATGATCTTCTAAATGATAACACAACATATTCCAAACTTAGTAAAAAATCCCTTAGAAGCAGTTAATTCTCACTTCAATAAAGAAATGGAGTTATTGTTGAAAGGTAACATTTCTCTTATCAAAAGTTTGTCATCTTTGTCCCCTTCATTGCCATATATGTATGGACTTATGAAAACACATAAACAGAATTTTCCAGCAAGACCTATAGTGAGTTCAGTAGGCTCCATCACATATAAATTGTCAAAATGGTTACTTTCCTTATTAAGCCCTTTGGGTAAGGTATCAAATTCTAATATCATGAACAATGTAGATTTAGTCAACATGCTAAACAATATCAATCTTAATTTTGATTTCAAACTAGTTAGATTTGATGTTTCCTCACTTTTCACTAAAGTTCCAGTTGATGACCTTTTAGAATATTTATTTGATGTGTTGGATGATATTCATTTACCTGTTTCAAAGTCTAATTTCATTGAACTGATAAAATTGTGTATAAAAGACTGTGTATTTCAATTTAATGGAGATCATTATGCTCAAAAATTTGGTATGGCAATAGGTAACCCTCTTTCATCTGTACTAAGTAATCTCTATGGAATTTTTTGAGACAATATTACTAAAGGATATCTTACCTTCTAATGCAATTTGGTTTAGGTATGTTGATGATGTTCTTTGTGTTTGGCCAACAAATGAAAATTTACAAATATTTCTCTCCTTACTTAACAATTCAGTATCTTCCATCAAATTTACTGTAGAAAATGAAAATAATGGTATGTTACCATTTTTAGATTGCATGATCCATAGACAAGGAAACAAGTTTAAGTTTAGCATATACAGAAAACCCACCAATGTATGCTCATATATCCATTATTACTCATCACAACATGACAGAGTTAAATTATCATCATTTCAATCTATGTTCCTCAGGGCATTACGTATTTGCAGTCCAGAGTTTATTGATGATGAGTTTGAGAAGATATATTCTATTGGATCTAAGTTAAAGTACCCTAGATCTTTCATTGATAAATCCCTTAAGTTGGCAAAGAAATCATTTTATAGAGTTGAGCCCAAACCTCCCATTGACACCAAGAATCTTTTAGTTCTCCCTTTTGATAATAATTTCACTTTGCTTCCCATGCTGCTTAAATCCTTTAATGTAAATGTTGCCTTTAGCAACAATAATACTATAAAGAATATCTTAATCTGGAGTTCACCAGAAAATTCTCTTAGTTGCATCCATAAAGTCCCTTGTGGAAACTGTGATAAATTTTATGTTGGTCAGACTGGTAAGGATCTTTCTGTTAGACTTCAGCAACATAAATATAGTATAAGAACGGGACAAGAATCAAATGCCTTGTTTAATCATGTTAAGAACTATGATCATTGTATTGACTGGAGTAACGCCATCTCAGTTATCAACTCTAACTCTATTACCAAGAGAAATATCATTGAATCTTCTATTATTAAATACACAAAGAATTATAATCTTAATATTAGTGATGGTCTATACAAATTAGATAACTTTATTGTTGATAAGATATGTAAAATGATAAGTTTATGAACGCTCGTTGTATGTTTTGGACAATCACATGTTTACCAAATGGCGTCCTAGCTTCGTCTCTTCGATGTATATCAACTGACTGCTATATTTCTCTCTTGTGTCTCCCCTGATGATGTGATTATTACACGAGAGTGCACTTGGGAACTTTTCGTGTTTCATTTTCCCCGTGGACTCATAGGAATATGCTCAAATTACAGAGGTATAAGTTTGTTGAGTATTCCTGGTAAATTATATGGGAGGGTATTGATTGAGAGGGTGAAGGCATGCACAGAGCATCAGATTGGGGAAGAGCAGTGTGGTTTGAGAAGTGGTAGAGGATGTGTGGATCAGGTGTTTGCTTTGAAGAATGTATGTGAGAAATACTTAGAAAAGCAAATGGATTTGTATGTAACATTTATGGATCTGGAGAAGGCATCAGATCTAACTAGTTTGAAATCAAAATTAAGATTGATATTGTTTAGCATGTTGACTAAATCTACATTGTTCATGATATTAGAATTTGATACCTTACCCAAAGGGCTTGATAAGGAAAGTAACCATTTTGACAATTTATATGTGATGGAGCCTACTGAACTCACTATAGGTCTTGCTGGAAAATTCTGTTTATGTGTTTTCATAAGTCCATACATATATGGCAATGAAGGGGACAAAGATGACAAACTTTTGATAAGAGAAATGTTACCTTTCAACAATAACTCCATTTCTTTATTGAAGTGAGAATTAACTGCTTCTAAGGGATTTTTTACTAAGTTTGGAATATGTTGTGTTATCATTTAGAAGATCATTCATTTTAGATAGATAGTTACTTTTGTCTAAAATTACAACAGTGTTAGCCTTATCTGCTTTAGTAATATGTATATCCTTGTCTTTTTTAAAGGTATTAATGGCTCTTATGAATCTTTTAGGGCAATTAGCTTCCACTGGTTTTGACAAACTGGCATACACTAAACCCTTACAGATATTGATATCATCATTACTTAAATTACTGTATTTTTTCTAAATTACAAAAAGACTTTGTGACATCAACACAGATGGCTTCTCTGTTAGAGCACACAAAACTTAAACCATAGCCTAATGCACACAAGGAATACTTATCTAGTTGTTTATTAGACAGGTTTACCACAAAAGATGTGTTTGTGTTCTTGGTCTAAGACGCTTCAAATCCCGTGGTTCAATCCATTGACAGCACGTCGACCCTGGTATACCACATCGTTCCCATTCATTCTATTCCTCGCACACCTTTCACCCTCCTGCATGTTCAGGCCCCGATCGCTAAAAATCTTTTTCACTCCATCTTTCCTCCTCACATTTGGTCTCCCACTTTTCCCGTTCCCGCCACCTCTGGTACATATATCCTCTTTGTCAATCTTTCCTCACTCATTCTCTCCATTTAACCAAACCATTTCAAAACATCCTCTTCTTCTCTCTCAACCACACTCTATTTATTACCACACATCTAACTTACCCTTTCATCACCTACTTGTTCAAACCACCTCACACACATATTGTCCTCAAACATCTCATTTCCAACACATCCACCCTCCTCCGCACAACTCTATCTATAGCCCGCTCCTCGCAACCATACAACATTGTTGGAACCACTACTCGTTCAAAGATACGAATTTTTCCTTTCCCAGATAATGTTCTCGCCTTCCACACATTTTTCAACGCTCCCAGAAATTTCGCCTCCTCCCCCACCCTGTGACTCACTTCTGTTTCCATGATTCCATCCACTGCCAAATCCACTCCCACATATCTAAAACACTTCACTTCCCCCAGTTTTTCTCCATGAAAGCTTACCTCCCAGTTGACTTGTCCCTCAACCCTAGTGTACTTATCAACCTTGCTCTTATTCACATTTACTCTCAGCTTTCGTCTTTCACAAACTTTATCAAATTCAGTCATATATATATATATATATATATATATATATATATATATATATATATATATATATATATATATATATATATATATATATATATATATATATATATATATATATACTAATCATCCGCTTCCATGGTTCCATCCGCTGCCAGATCCACTCCCAGATATCTAAAACACTTTACTTCCTCCAGTTTTTCTCAATTCAAACTCACCTCCCAATTGAGTTGACCCTCAACCCTACTGAACCTAATAACTTTGCTCTTATTCACATTTACTCTTAACTTTCTTGTTTCACACACTTTACCAAACTCAGTCACCAGCTTCTGCAGTTTCTCACATGAATCAGCCACCAGCGCTGTATCATCAGCGAACAGCAACAGACTCACTTCCCAAGCTTTCTCATCCCCAACAGACTTCATACTTGCCCCTCTTTCCAAAACTCTTGCATTCAACTCCCTAACAACCCCATCCATAAACAAATTAAACAACCATGGAGACATCACACACCCCTGCCGCAAACCTACATTCACTGAGAACCAATCACTTTCCTCTCTTCCTACACGTACACATGAATTACATCCTCGATAAAAACTTTTCACTGCTTCTAACAACTGGCCTCCCACACCATATATTCTTAATACCTTCCACAGAGCATCTCTATCAACTCTATCATATGCCTTCTCCAGATCCATAAATGCTATTACAAATCCATTTGCTTTTCTAAGTATTTCTCACATACATTCTTCAAAGCAAACACCTGATCCACACATCCTATACCACTTCTGAAACCACACTGCTCTTCCCCTTACCAACCAGTCAATAATACAGTCACCCCCTTTTTTAACAAATTCCACTGCAATACCATCCAAACCTGCTGCCTTGCCGGCTTTCATCTATATATATATATATATATATATATATATATGTATATATATATGTATATATATATATATATTTTTTTTTTTTTTTTATACTTTGTCGCTGTCTCCCGCGTTTGCGAGGTAGCGCAAGGAAACAGACGAAAGAAATGGCCCAACCCCCCCCCATACACATGTATATACATACGTCCACACACGCAAATATACATACCTACACAGCTTTCCATGGTTTACCCCAGACGCTTCACATGTCTTGATTCAATCCACTGACAGCACGTCAACCCCGGTATACCACATTGCTCCAATTCACTCTATTCCTTTCCCTCCTTTCACCCTCCTGCAAGTTCAGGCCCCGATCACACAAAATCTTTTTCACTCCATCTTTCCACCTCCAATTTGGTCTCCCTCTTCTCCTCGTTCCCTCCACCTCCGACACATATATCCTCTTGGTCAACCTTTCCTCACTCATTCTCTCCATGTGCCCAAACCATTTCAAAACACCCTCTTCTGCTCTCTCAACCACGCTCTTTTGATTTCCACACATCTCTCTCACCCTTACGTTACTTATTCGATCAAACCACCTCACACCACACATTGTCCTCAGACATCTCATTTCCAGCACATCCATCCTCCTGCGCACAACTCTATCCATAGCCCACGCCTCGCAACCATACAACATTGTTGGAACCACTATTCCTTCAAACATACCCATTTTTGCTTTCCGAGATAATGTTCTCGACTTCCACACATTCTTCAAGGCTCCCAGAATTTTCGCCCCCCTCCCCCACCCTATGGTCCACTTCTGCTTCCATGGTTCCATCCGCTGCCAGATCCACTCCCAGATATCTAAAACACTTCACTTCCTCCAGTTTTTCTCCATTCAAACTCACCTCCCAATTTACTTGACCCTCAACCCTACTGTACCTAATAACCTTGCTCTTATTCACATTTACTCTTAACTTTCTTCTTCCACACACTTTATCAAACTCCGTCACCAGCTTCTGCAGTTTCTCACATGAATCAGCCACCAGCGCTGTATCATCAGCGAACAACAACTGACTCACTTCCCAAGCTCTCTCATCCCCAACAGACTTCATACTTGCCCCTCTTTCCAAAACTCTTGCCTTTACCTCCCTAACAACCCCATCCATAAACAAATTAAACAACCATGGAGACATCACACACCCCTGCCGCAAACCTACATTCACTGAGAACCAATCACTTTCCTCTCTTCCTACACGTACACATGCCTTACATCCTCGATAAAAACTTTTCACTGCTTCTAACAACTTGCCTCCCACACCATATATTCTTAATACCTTCCACAGAGCATCTCTATCAACTCTATCATATGCCTTCTCCAGATCCATAAATGCCACATACAAATCCATTTGCTTTTCTAAGTATTTCTCACATACATTCTTCAAAGCAAACACCTGATCCACACATCCTCTACCACTTCTGAAACCACACTGCTCTTCCCCAATCTGATGCTCTGTACATGCCTTCACCCTCTCAATCAATACCCTCCCATACAATTTACCAGGAATACTCAACAAACTTATACCTCTGTAATTTGAGCACTCACTCTTATCCCCTTTTCCTTTGTACAATGGCACTATGCACGCATTCCTCCAATCCTCAGGCACCTCACCATGAGTCATACGTACATTACATAACCTTACCAACCAGTCAACAATACAGTCACCCCCTTTTTTAATAAATTCCACTGCAATACCATCCAAACCTGCTGCCTTGCCGGCTTTCATCTTCCGCAAAGCTTTCACTACCTCTTCTCTGTTTACCAAATCGTTTTCCCTAACCCTCTCACTTTGCACACCACCTCGACCAAAACACCCTATATCTGCCACTCTATCATCAGACACATTCAACAAACCTTCAAAATACTCACTCCATCTCCTTCTCACATCACCACTACTTGTTATCACCTCCCCATTTGCGCCCTTCACTAAAGTTCCCATTTGCTCCCTTGTCTTACGCACTTTATTTACCTCCTTCCAGAACATCTTTTTATTTTCCCTAAAATTTAATGACACTCTCTCACCCCAACTCTCATTTGCCCTTTTTTTCACCTCTTGCACCTTTCTCTTGACCTCCTGTCTCTTTCTTTTATACATCTCCCACTCAATTGCATTTTTTCCCTGCAAAAATCGTCCAAATGCCTCTCTCTTCTCTTTCACTAATATTCTTACATCTTCATCCCACCACTCACTACCCTTTCTAATCAACCCACCTCCCACTCTTCTCATGCCACAAGCATCTTTTGCGCAATCCATCACTGACTCCCTAAATACATCCCATTCCTCCCCCACTCCCCTTACTTCCATTGTTCTCACCTTTTTCCATTCTGTACACAGTCTCTCCTGGTACTTCCTCACACAGGTCTCCTTCCCAAGCTCACTTACTCTCACCACCCTCTTCACCCCAACATTCAGTCTTCTTTTCTGAAAACCCATACAAATCTTCACCTTAGCCTCCACAAGATAATGATCAGACATCCATCCAGTTGCACCTCTCAGCACATTAACATCCAAAAGTCTCTCTTTCGCACGCCTGTCAATTAACACGTAATCCAATAACGCTCTCTGGCCATCTCTCCTACTTACATAAGTGTACTTATGTATATTTCGCTTTTTAAACCAGGTATTCCCAATCATCAGTCCTTTTTCAGCACATAAATCTACAAGCTCTTCACCATTTCCATTTACAACACTGAACACCCCATGTATACCAATTATTCCCTCAACTGCCACATTACTCACCTTTGCATTCAAATCACCCATCACTATAACCCGGTCTCGTGCATCAAAACCACTAACACACTCATTCAGCTGCTCCCAAAACACTTGCCTCTCATGATCTTTCTTCTCATGCCCAGGTGCATATGCACCAATAATCACCCACCTCTCTCCATCAACTTTCAGTTTTACCCATATTATTCGAGAATTTACTTTCTTACATTCTATCACATACTCCCACAACTCCTGTTTCAGGAGTATTGCTACTCCTTCCCTTGCTCTTGTCCTCTCACTAACCCCTGACTTTACTCCCCAGACATTCCCAAACCGCTCTTCTCCTTTACCCTTGAGCTTCGTTTCACTCAGAGCCAAAACATCCAGGTTCCTTTCCTCAAACATACTACCTATCTCTCCTTTTTTCACATCTTGGTTACATCCACACACATTTAGGCACCCCACTCTGAGCCTTCGAGGAGGATGAGCACTCCCCGCGTGACTCCTTCTTCTGTTTCCCATTTTAGAAAGTTAATACAAGGAGGGGAGGATTTCTGGCCCCCCGCTCCCGTCCCCTCTAGTCGCTTTCTACGACACGCGAGGAATACGTGGGAAGTATTCTTTCACCCCTATCCCCAGGGATAATATACATATATATATACACATACACATATACACACATACACATACATACGCACATACACACACACACACACACATACATATATATACATATGAAAAAAGTAAGAAACAGTTTAGAAAACAAACTTTTAGCTTGAAATGAATGAACTATATCTATCACATTGTTCAGCAGTCACTATATGTAACACCATATCCACCATATTGTTCAACAATCACTATCTTTTCCCACTATAATAAATTGTCATACTGTCAGTCGTCGAAATATTTTCACCATATTGTTTAGTACTCACTGTCCACCAATTTTCTTTCTTTTTCTTCACCAAACACCACATTGTATCACATCTATACATCTGTTCGCGTCACTGAACGATATATCAGTTCTACTGTTCTGTGTCGGGTAGCAGCTGTTGACCATGCGCAGGAAGTTCACCAGGTTCTTCTCATGCAGAGGCTGGTAGGCGATCATCATGGTCCCCGCCTGTACACAGGCGCCTCCCCTGTGCCAATATACCAGAGTGTGAGCACAGGGGCGTCGAGTGGAGGCGAGTGGATGGCACAGGGGAGCGAGGCGTTGTAGCCCTCCACCACTTCCACCTGCGACGTGTCCACCTCTGGCTCTTAACTGACGAAATCACCTATTGGCCATAACGAGCTTGTTCGAGTTGTGTGTGGCGTGACGTGGTTCAGACGTTGAGGAGAGAGAGCAATCCACCAATTAACGTATTAGTCGACACTTATCTTAGATAATTAACTATACGCGCATAGCTTTTCTATACCTCGAGTTTGACGGCATTCACTCGGTCATACGTCATATATAATATACTGTATAGCGGAACTTATATCACCAGAGGAGCGTGATATATAAACCCACGTGAGAAGGGGATGGAAGAGTGATGTCTGTATGCCTGTTAATTATATATATATATATATATATATATATATATATATATATATATATATATATATATATATATATATATATATATATATATATATATATACATATATATATATATATATATACATATATATATATATATATATATATATATATATATATATATATATATATATATATATATATATATATATATATATATATATATATATATATATATATATATATATATATATATATATATATATATATATATATATATATATATATATATATATATATATATATATATATATATATATATATATATATATATATATATATATATATATATATATATATATATATATATATATATATATATATATATATATATATATATATATATATATATATATATATATATATATATATATATATATATATATATATATATATATATATATATATATATATATATATATATATATATATATATATATATATATATATATATATATATATATATATATATATATATATATATATATATATATATATATATATATATATATATATATATATATATATATATATATATATATATATATATATATATATATATATATATATATATATATATATATATATATATATATATATATATATATATATATATATATATATATGGTGTGGGAGGCAAGTTCTTAGAAGCAGTGAAAAGTTTTTATCGAGGATGTAAGGCATGTGTACGTGTAGGAAGAGGGGAAAGTGATTGGTTCTCAGTGAATGTAGGTTTGCGGCAGGGGTGTGTGATGTCTCCATGGTTGTTTAATTTGTTTATGGATGGGGTTGTTAAGGAGGTGAATGCAAGAGTTTTGGAGAGAGGGGCAAGTATGAAGTCTGTTGGGGATGAGAGAGCTTGGGGAGTGAGTCAGTTGCTGTTCGCTGATGATACAGCGCTGGTGGCTTATTCATGTGAGAAACTGCAGAAGCTGGTGACTGAGTTTGGTAAAGTGTGTGAAACAAGAAAGTTAAGAGTAAATGTGAATAAGAGCAAGGTTATTAGGTACAGTAGGGTTGAGGGTCAAGTCAATTGGGAGGTGAGTTTGAATGGAGAAAAACTGGAGGAAGTGAAGTGTTTTAGATATCTGGGAGTGGATCTGGCAGCGGATGGAAACATTGAAGTGGAAGTGGATCATAGGGTGGGGGAGGGAGCGAGAATTCTGGGAGCCTTGAAGAATGTGTGGAAGTCGAGAACATTATCTCGGAAAGCAAAAATGGGTATGTTTGAAGGAATAGTGGTTCCAACAATGTTGTATGGTTGCGAGGCGTGGGCTATGGATAGAGTTGTGCGCAGGAGGATGGATGTGCTGGAAATGAGATGTTTGAGGACAATGTGTGGTGTGAGGTGGTTTGATCGAGTAAGTAACGTAAGGGTAAGAGAGATGTGTGGAAATAAAAAGAGCGTGGTTGAGAAAGCAGAAGAGGGTGTTTTGAAGTGGTTTGGGCACATGGAGAGAATGAGTGAGGAAAGATTGACCAAGAGGATATATGTGTCGGAGGTGGAGGGAACGAGGAGAAGAGGGAGACCAAATTGGAGGTGGAAAGATGGAGTGAAAAAGATTTTGTGTGATCGGGGCCTGAACATGCAGGAGGGTGAAAGGAGTACAAGGAATAGAGTGAATTGGAGCGATGTGGTATACCGGGGTTGACGTGCTGTCAGTGGATTGAATCAAGGCATGTGAAGCGTCTGGGGTAAACCATGGAAAGCTGTGTAGGTATGTATATTTGCGTGTGTGGACGTATGTATATACATGTGTATGGGGGTGGGTTGGGCCATTTCTTTCGTCTGTTTCCTTGCGCTACCTCGCAAACGCGGGAGACAGCGACAAAGCAAAAAAAAAAAAAAAAAAGAAAAAATATATATATATATATATATATATATATATATTTATATATATATATATATATATATATATATATATATATATATATATATATATATATATATATATATATATATATATATATATATATATATATATATATATATATATATACTTATATATATATGTATATATATATATTTTATTTTTTTTTTTTTCATACTATTCGCCATTTCCCGCATTAGCGAGGTAGCGCTAAGAACAGAGGACTGGGCCTTTGAGGGAATATATATATATATATATATATATATATAAATATATATATATATATATATATATATATATATATATATATATATATATATATATATATATATATATTTTTTTTTTTTTTTTTTTCTTTTTTTTTTATACTTTGTCGCTGTCTCCCGCGTTTGCGAGGTAGCGCAAGGAAACAGACGAAAGAAATGGCCCAACCCCCCCCTATACACATGTATATACATACGTCCACACACGCAAATATACATACCTACACAGCTTTCCATGGCTTACCCCAGACGCTTCACATGCCTTGATTCAATCCACTGACAGCACGTCAACCCCGGTATACCACATCGCTCCAATTCACTCTATTCCTTGCCCTCCTTTCACCCTCCTGCATGTTCAGGCCCCGATCACACAAAATCTTTTTCACTCCATCTTTCCACCTCCAATTTGGTCTCCCTCTTCTCCTTGTTCCCTCCACCTCCGACACATATATCCTCTTGGTCAATCTTTCCTCACTCATCCTCTCCATGTGCCCAAACCACTTCAAAACACCCTCTTCTGCTCTCTCAACCACGCTCTTTTTATTTCCACACATCTCTCTTACCCTTACGTTACTCACTCGATCAAACCACCTCACACCACACATTGTCCTCAAACATCTCATTTCCAGCACATCCATCCTCCTGCGCACAACTCTATCCATAGCCCACGCCTCACAACCATACAACATTGTTGGAACCACTATTCCTTCAAACATACCCATTTTTGCTTTCCGAGATAATGTTCTCGACTTCCACACATTCTTCAAGGCCCCCAGAATTTTCGCCCCCTCCCCCACCCTATGATCCACTTCCGCTTCCATGGTTCCATCCGCTGCCAGATCCACTCCCAGATATCTAAAACACTTCACTTCCTCCAGTTTTTCTCCATTCAAACTCACCTCCCAATTGACTTGACCCTCAACCCTACTGTACCTAATAACCTTGCTCTTATTCACATTTACTCTTAACTTTCTTCTTCCACACACTTTACCAAACTCAGTCACCAGCTTCTGCAGTTTCTCACATGAATCAGCCACCAGCGCTGTATCATCAGCGAACAACAACTGACTCACTCCCCAAGCTCTCTCATCCCCAACAGACTTCATACTTGCCCCTCTTTCCAAAACTCTTGCATTTACCTCCCAAACAACACCATCCATAAACAAATTAAACAACCATGGAGACATCACACACCCCTGCCGCAAACCTACATTCACTGAGAACCAATCACTTTCCTCTCTTCCTACACGTACACATGCCTTACATCCTCGATAAAAACTTTTCACTGCTTCTAACAACTTTACTCCCACACCATATATTCTTAATACCTTCCACAGAGCATCTCTATCAATTCTATCATATGCCTTCTCCAGATCCATAAATGCTACATACAAATCCATTTGCTTTTCTAAGTATTTCTCACATACATTCTTCAAAGGAAACACCTGATCCACACATCTTCTACCACTTCTGAAACCACACTGCCCTTCCCCAATCTGATGCTGTGTACATACCTTCACCCTCTCAATCAATACCCTCCCATATAATTTACCAGAAATACTCAACAAACTTATACCTCTGTAATTTGAGCACTCACTCTTATCCCCTTTGCCTTTGTACAATGGCACTATGCACGCATTCCGCCAATCCTCAGGCACCTCACCATGAGTCATACATACATTAAGTAACCTTACCAACCAGTCAACAATACAGTCACCCCCTTTTTTAATAAATTCCACTGCAATACCATCCAAACCTGCTGCCTTGCCGGCTTTCATCTTCCGCAAAGCTTTCACTACCTCTTCTCTGTTTACCAAATCATTTTCCCTAACCCTCTCACTTTGCACACCACCTCGACCAAAACACCCTATATCTGCCACTCTATCATCAAACACATTCAACAAACCTTCAAAATACTCACTCCATCTCCTTCTCACATCACCACTACTTGTTATCACCTCCCCATTTGCGCCCTTCACTGAAGTTCCCATTTGCTCCCTTGTCTTACGCACTTTATTTACCTCCTTCCAGAACATCTTTTTATTCTCCCTAAAATTTAATGATACTCTCTCACCCCAACTCTCATTTGCCCTTTTCTTCACCTCTTGTACCTTTCTCTTGACCTCCTGTCTCTTTCTTTTATACATCTCCCACTCAATTGCATTTTTTCCCTGCAAAAATCGTCCAAATGCCTCTCTCTTCTCTTTCACTAATACTCTTACTTCTTCATCCCACCACTCACTACCCTTTCTAATCAACCCACCTCCCACTCTTCTCATGCCACAAGCATCTTTTGCGCAATCCATCACTGATTCCCTAAATACATCCCATTCCTCCCCCACTCCCCTTACTTCCATTGTTCTCACCTTTTTCCATTCTGTACTCAGTCTCTCCTGGTACTTCCTCACACAGGTCTCCTTCTCAAGCTCACTTACTCTCACCACCCTCTTCACCCCAACATTCACTCTTCTTTTCTGAAAACCCATAGAAATCTTCATCTTAGCCTCCACAAGATAATGATCAGACATCCCTCCAGTTGCACCTCTCAGCACATTAACACCCAAAAGTCTCTCTTTCGCACGCCTGTCAATTAACACGTAATACAATAACGCTCTCTGGCCATCTCTCCTACTTACATAAGTATACTTATGTATATCTCGCTTTTTAAACCAGGTATTCCCAATATATATATATATATATATATATATATATATATATATATATATATATATATATATATATATATATATATATATATATATATATATATATATATATATATATATATATATATATATATATATATATATATATATATATATATATATATATATATATATATATATATATATATATATATATATATATATAAATATATTGCTGGAGATAGGGTTGAAAGAATACTTCCCACGCATTCCTCACGTGTCGTAGAAGGCGACTAAAGGGGAGGGGAACGGGGGGCCAGAAACCCTCCCCTCCTTGTACTTTAACTTTCTAAAAGGGGAGACAGAAGGAGTCACGCGGGGAGTGCTCATCCTCTTCAAAGGCTCAGATTGGGGTGTCTAAATATGTGTGGATGTAACCAAGATGATATAAAAGGAGAGATAGGTAATATGTTTGAGGAAAGGAACCTGGATGCTTTGGCTCAGAGTGAAACGAAGCTCAAGGATAACGGTGAAGAGTGGTTTTGGAATGTCTTGGGAGTAAATTCAAGGGTTAGTGAGAGGACAAGAGCAAGGGAAGGAGTAGCAATACTCCAGAAACAAGAGTGGTGGGAGTATGTGATAGAGTGCAATAAAGTAAACTCTAGATTGATATGTGTAAAACTTAAAGTGAATGGAGAGAGGTGGGTGATTATTGGTGCATATGCATCTGGGCATGTGAAAAAAGATCATGAGATGCAAGTGTTTTGGGAGGAGTTGAGTGTGTTAGTAGATGTGATGCACGAGACCGGGATATAGTTATGGGTGATTTGAATGCAAAGGTGAGTAATGTGGCAGTTGAGGAAATAATTGGTGTACATTGGGTGTTCAGTGGTGTAAATGGAAATGCTGAAAAAGGACTGGTGATTGGGAATACCAGGTTTAGAAAGAGAGATATACATAAGTATAGGTATATAAGTAGGAGAGATGGACAGAGAGCGTTGTTGGATTACGTGTTGATTGATAGGCGTTCGAAAGAGAGACTTTTGGGTGTTAATGTGCTGAAATGTGCAACTGGAGGGATGTTTGATCATTATCTTGTTTAGGCGAAGATGAAGATTTGTAAAAGTTTTCAGAAAAGAAGAGAGTAGTGAGAATAAGTGAGCTTGGGAAGGAGACTTGTGTGAGGAAGTACCAGGAGACACTGAGAACAGAATAGAAAAAGGTGAGAACTAAGGACAGAAGGGGAATGGGGAAGGAATGGGATGTTTTTCGGAAAACAGTGATGACTTCCACGAAAGATGCTTGTGGTATGAGAAGTGTGGGAGGTGGGCAGATTAGAAAGGGTAGGGAGTGGTGGGATGAAGAATTAAGATTATAAGTGGAGGAGAAGAAAGAGGCATTTGGACGATTTTTGCAGGGAAATAATGCAGATGAGTGGGAGATGTATGGAAGAAAGAGGCAGGGCGTCAAGAAAAAGGTGCAAAAGGTGAAAAAGAGGGCAAATGAGAGATGGGGTGAGAGAGTATCATTGAATTTAAAGGGGAATGAAAAGATGTTTTGGAAGGAGGTAAATAAAGTGCGTACGACAAGGGAGCAAATGGGAACTAAAATGAAGGGGGCTAATGGGGAGGTGATAACAAGTAGCGGTGATGTGAGAAGATGGATTGAGTATTTTGAAGGTTTGTTGAATGTGTTTGATGATAGAGTGGCAGATATAGGGTGTTTTGGTCGAGGTGGTGTGCAAAGTGAGAGGGTTAAGAAAAATGATTTGGTAAACAGGGAAGAGGTAGTAAAAGCTTTGCGGAAGATGAAAGCTGGCAAGGTAGCGGGTTTGGACGTTATTGCATTGGAATTTATTAAAAAAAAGGGTGACTGTATTCTTGACTGGTTGGTGAGGTTATTTAACGTATGTATGTCTCATGGTGAGGTGCCTGAGGATTGGCGGAATGCTTGCATAGTGCCATTGTACAAAGGTAAAGGGGATAAAAGTGAGTGCTCAAAATACAGAGGTATACGTTTGTTAAGTATTCCTGGGATATTATATGGAGGGTATTGATTGAGAGGTTGAAGGCATGTACAGAGCATCAGATTGGGGAAGAGCAGTGTGGTTTCAGAAGTGGTACAGGATGTGTGGATCAGGTGTTTGCTTTGAGGAATGTATGTGAGAAATACTTGGAAAAACAAATGGATTTGTATGTAGCATTTTTGGATCCAGAGAAGGCATATGATAGAGTTGATAGAGGTGCTCTATGTAAGATATTAAGAATATATGGTGTGGGAGGCAAGTTGTTAGAAGCAGTGAAAAGTTTTTATCGAGGATGTAAGGCATGTGTACGTGAAGGAGGAGAGGGAAGTAATTGGTTCTCAGTGAAGGTAGGTTTGCGGCAGGGATGTGTGATGTCTCCATGGTTGTTTAATTTGTTTATGGATGGGGTTTTTAGGGAGGTGAATGCAAGAGATTTGGAAAGAGGGACAAGTATGCAGTCCGTTGTGGATGAAAGAGCTTGGGAAGTGAGTCAGCTGTTGTTCGATGATGATACATCGCTGGTGGCTGATTCGTGTGAGAAACTGCAGAAGCTGGTGACTGAGTTTGGCAAAGTGTGTCAAAGAAGAAAGCTGAGAGAAAATGTGAGTAAGAGCAAGGTTATTAGGTACAGTAGGGTTGAGGAAGAAGTCAATTGGGAGGTAAGTTTGAATGAAGAAAAACTGAAGGAAGCGAACTGTTTTAGATATCTGGGAGTGGATTTGGTAGCGGATGGAACCATGGAAGCGGAAGTGAATCATAGGTTCGGGGAGGAGGCAAAAGTTCTGGGAGCGCTGAAGAATGTGTGGAAGTCGAGAACATTATCTCGGAAAGCAAAAATGGGTATGTTTGAAGGAATAGTGGTTCCAACAATGTTATATGGTTGCGAGGCGTGGGCTGTGGATATAGTTGTGCGGGGAAGGGCGGATGTGCTGGAAATGAGATGTTTGAGGACAATGTGTGGTGTGAGTTGGATTCATCGAGTGAATAATGATAGGGTAAGAGAGATGTGTCGTTATGAAAAGAGTGTGGTTGAGAGAGGAGAAGAGGGTGTTTTGAAATGGTTTGGTCACATGGAGAGAATGAGTGAGGAAAGATTGACCGAGAGGATATATTTGTTAGAGGTGGAGGGAACAAGGAGAAGTGGGAGACCTAATTGGATGTGGAGAGATGGAGTGAAAAAGATTTTGAGTGATCGGGGACTGAACATTCAGGAGTGTGAAAGGCGTGCAAGGAATAGAGTGAGTTGGAACGCTCTGTTATACCGGAGTCGACGTGCTGTCAATGGAATGAACCAGGACATGTGAAGCGTCTGGGGTGAATCATGGAAAGTACTGTTGTGTCTTCCACACATTCTTTAACGTTACCAGAATTTTCACCCCCTTCCCAACCCAATGATTCGCTTCCGCTTCCATTGTTCCATCCGCTGCCAAATCCACTCCCAGATATCGAAAACACTTCACCTCCTCCAGTTTTTCTCCATTCAAACTTACCTCCCAGTTGACTTGTCCCCCAACCCTACTGTACCTAATAACATTGCTCTTATTCACATTTACTCTCAACTTTCTTCTTTCACACAACCAAACTCAGTCACCAGCTTCTGTAGTTTCTCACACGAATCAGTCCCCAGCGGTGTATCATCATCGAACAACTGACTCACTTCCCAAGTTCTCTCACCCACAACAGACTGCATACTTGCCCCTCTTTCCAAACTCTTGCATTAACCTCCCTAACAACCCCATACATAAGCAAATTAAACAACCATGGAGACATCACACATCCCTGCTGCAAACCTACATTCACTGAGAACCAATCACTTTCCCCTCTTCCTACACGTACACACGCCTTACATCCTCGATAAAAAACTTTTCACTGCTTCTAACAACTTTCCTCCCACACCATATATTCTTAATACCTTATACAGAGGATCTCTATCAACTCTATCATATGCCTTCTCCTGATGCACACATCCTCTACCACTTCTGAAACCACACTGCTCTTCCCCAATCTGACGCTCTGTACATGACTTCACCCTATCAATCAATACCCTCACATATAATTTACCAGGAATACTCAACAAACTTATACCTCTGTAATTTGAACACTCACTTTCATCCCCTTTGCTTTTGTGCAGTGGCACTATGCAAGCATTCCTCTATTCCTCATGTACCTGACCATGAGTCATACATACATTAAATAACCTTACCAACCAGTCACCTATACAGTCACCCAATTTCTTAATTGATTCCACTGCAATACAATCCAAACCCGCTGCCTTGCCAGCTTTCATCTTCCGCAAAGCTTTTACTACCTCTTCTCTGTTTACTAAATCATTCTCCTTAACCTTCTAACTTTGCACACCAACTCAACCAAAACACCCTATATCTAACACTCTATCACCAAACACATTCAACAAACCTTTAAAATACTCACTCCATCTCCTCACATTACCACTACTTGTTATCACCTCCCCATTAGCCCCCTTCACTGAAATTCCCATTGATTCCCTTGTCTTACGCACATCATTTACCTCCTTCCAAAACATCTTTTTATTCTCCTTAAAATTTAATGATACTCTCTCACCCCAACATTCATTTGCCCTCTTTTTCACGTCTTGCATCTTTTTCTTGACCTCTTGCCTCTTTCTTTTATACATATCCCACTCATTCGCATTATTTCCCTGCAAAAATCGTCCAAATGCCTCTCTCTCTTTCACTAACAAACTTACTTCTTCATCCCACCACTGACTACCCTTTCTAATCTGCCCACCTCCCACGCTTCTCATGCCACAAACATCTTTTGTGCAAGCCATCACTGCTTCCCTAAATACATCCTATTCCTCCGCCACTCCCCTTATATCCTTCGTTCTCACCTTTTTCCATTCTGTACTTACTCTCTCCTGGTACTTTCTCACACAAGTCTCCTTCCCAAGCTCACTCACTCACACCACTCTTTACACCCTAAGATTCTCTCTTCTTTTCTGAAAACCTCTACAAGTCTTCACCTTCGCCTCCACAAGATAATGATCAGACATCCCTCCAGTTGCACATCTCAGCACATTAACATCCAAAAGTCTCTCTTTCGCGCGCCTATCAATTAACACGTGATCCAATAACGCTCTCTAGTCATCTCTCCTACTTACATACGTATACGTATGTATATCTCTCTTTTTAAACTAGGTATTCCCAATCACCAGTCCTTTTTCAGCACATAAATCTAGAAGCTCTTCACCATTTCCGTTTACAACACTGAACACCCCATGTACACCAATTATTCCCTTAACTGCCACATTACTCACCTTTGCATTCAAATCACCCATCACTATAACCCGATCTCGTGCATCAAATCTACTAACACACTCACTCAGCTACTCCCAAAACACATACCTCTCATGATCTTTCTTCTCATGCCCGGGTGCATAAGCACCAATAATCACCCATCTCTCTCCATCCACTTTCAGTTTTACCATATCAATCCTGTTTCAGTACTAGTGCTACTCCTTCCCTTGCTCTTGTCCTCTCACTAACCCCTGACTTTAATCCCAAGACATTCCCAAACCACTCTTCCTCTTTACCTTTGAGCTTCGTTTCACTCAGAGCCAAAACATCCTGGTTCCTTTCTTCAAACATACTACCTATCTCTCCTTTTTCCTCATCTTGGTTACATCCACACACATTAAGCCACCCCAATCTGAGTGTGTGTGTGTGTGTGTGTGTGTGTGTGTGTGTGTGTGTGTGTGTGTGTGTGTGTGAATGAGATGACCTCAAGTAAGGCATTCAGTTGCCCTCGCTGTCCTAGCATTGTTGATATCAAAAGTACCGTAACCTTACACGGATTCATAAGCATATGTTTCAGCAACGAGAGACAGTACGAGGAAATCACGACATTCTCATAAGACTCCCTGCTTTAGAATTATCAGGACGCGATTTTTCCAAATGGCAAGACTAATAGATTACGAAAGTGGAGCCTTAGTGAGCTCCGTGTTGTAAAGTGTACTCCACAAGAAATAGAGATTGTGTGTTTGTGAACTGAAATCGAGCAGCCCACGTAAGGATGAGGCAGAAAGAAAACGTACCTACGTGAGCCAAAAGAATGACAGTTGACAGCCTTTGAAGTGATGGCTATGAGAGGGAGAGAGAGAGAGAGAGAGAGAGAGAGAGAGAGAGAGAGAGAGAGAGAGAGAGAGAGAGAGAGAGAGAGAGAGAGAGAGAGAGAGAGAGAGAGAGAGAGAGAGAGAGAGAGAGAGAGAGCTGTTAATGAGAGATAAAGACTACAGATGGAAGGGTGTGCATGAGACCAACTCAACCATGAGGACACAAGTGATGTAGAGATGAATGAATAATCAAAAGGAATGGGGAGGGATAGGAGGGAGCAGGGAATGAAAGTAGGGAAAGAGACTCGTTGGTAAAAGGAAAAGTTGTGTTTTATATAAGAAGGAGAATTGAAAGAAAGCGAGAGAAGTGACCGTCGCAGCTTCTCCTAAATGATAGAGTATTGGTGACTCTGTTGATGGTTAGTGGATCTTTTATGGATCCCGATTGATAGGCCCCTGATGAATCTAACGTCTACATCGTACGAGCGGGTTTATCAGGTACTTCAATACTCTCTTGATGGATACATCAATAACAACCCTTAACGTGGCCGTTTGCATCAGGCGCCCACAATAAACGTTGCTGGTCTTTCTCTGAGAACCATTGATGGTCCTTACTATCAGCTCTTTCCCGGTGAGTCCTCACAATAGTCCTTGCCTGCAGTATTCTCCCTCTGGGGTCCATGAATCAATAGATGTCGTCAGCCGGCCAAATTCCCGAGCCAAGGAACCTCACGTCACTGGTAATATATTGCAAATGTTTGGTCTGCTGTATACTGAGTGATGGATCGTAACTTGAGATTCACCACAAGGGTTATTCTGAGGCTAAGTGTGCAGCAGTTATGTAGGATTTACAGAAAGTAGTCAGCAGAAAAGACTTATAGTTTGCTGACAGGGAGAATTTATCTTTTACTGCGAGAGCAAAGGAAATTCCCAGAAGTGGATGCTGGACTGAGTTGTTGCTTGTTGTATATTTATTGAAATCTAACAAGAGAATATCAATACTTATATAGAAAAAAAAAAATCTAAAAGAATGTCAGCTCAAACTAATCAGCAAAGGAACAACTGTGACACAGAACTGTACCATATGGAGTCGTTGCTTTTGTAAAGTTAGATCCAAGTACCTCGCCTTCCATTATGCTAGACGTCGTGAAGCCGTTGCTCCAGTACAGCTAGAGCCAAGCACTCTGTCCTCGGCTGTCGTGAAGTCATAGTACTGAATTTTTTACGTCTGAAATAATGTAGTTTACAATGACTTTAACCATTAGCATAAATTTTCATGTCTAAACATCATCCATTGTGATTACAGCAGCTCTTAAGCTAAGCATCTGAAATGTAATGTGCGCTGGGTAGGAGAGGGTTTATATGAACTGAAACCATTAAGGACGGTGAACGATGATTTTCGCTCTAACAGCTTCAATGTTAGGTAGGGAGAGAGTAAGGCAGTCTGTGCTGGTATCGGAAGCCCGAGCACCCAGGGATCGCTTCCACTCTGCTCGACTTTAGAAGCAGCATTTACCTCGTCTGTTCTGCTTCTTGTACAGCCGCAGCTTTCGTGAGCCAAGCATTTCTGATGACATCTCGGCAAAGTACCTCCTCAACTACTGGACTTCGGGGAGACTAAACGGAAGGTGATGGGCCCTAAGCTGCTCCACTACAGCATCAAAATTCAGCTCCAGAGACACAGCTACGCTACTTACTCCATACAGGAAGAGAACCCAGCTGACGTCGCTGATGTCTCGAGGTGCCCTGCTCTGCTAACCTCTACTTTTCTCCGACACAACTGTGGCTGGAAAAGCCGCACATTACCAAAAGAAAAGTTCAGCTCAGCGGCGAAACACCGTATTACTGCCTGATTTAAACTACGTACCTAAGTACCACTCATGCACTAACCCTGTTTCCAACCCTAGTTAAGCTACTCGGTTATCGCTTATCCTCTCAGCAACATATCTTTTATGATAACTGAATCCTATTATTTTCATCTGTTTTACATAGTACATAACCCAGCAAGTATTGCTCGTACGACAACTGTCGCTTCTCCTTCATGAATTCTTCAGCAGCTTTTACAGCAACAGGAGACAATACAGGAGATTAACGAAGTCTTGATGACAGAGAGAGAGAGAGAGAGAGAGAGAGAGAGAGAGAGAGAGAGAGAGAGAGAGAGAGAGAGAGAGAGAGAGAGAGAGAGAGAGAGAGAGAGAGAGAATGGAGAATGGCGATTGAATGTAAAAATTGCAATTGCAGAAAATATATGAGATAGGATAGGCCATGAGAATAAAGTTAAGCATTGATGAAAAAAGTGGGGAGAAAGAATGGAAAGATGGTAGAGAAAGGAAAAGAAAAAAATGGGTGAGGGAGTCATCGACCACAATGGCAAGCATCATATGCTCACATGCAGGAAGAAGGAAGGAAGAGAGACGTGTCCAGCACAGCTTCCCCGAATCCTGGACAGGGACTGGTGACTCAGCTGATATCTACATCAGTAAATGGCCCCTGACACTTACCCTCTGCACCGGATGCCCTAAAATATCTCTCATCCTTTTTTCTTTTTTGGAATGTCCCCTTCATTCCAACACTTTTCCAAAAAAGACTCATCGTATCGCTTGCCCCTGGTACTCTTTCCTAAAGCCTGGTAACATCTGACACTATCTCTTTATCAAAAAGAGCCAATAATGGTCATTGTCTTTTGTACACTTCTCCTTGGGCCAATAATTGTCCTTTGCCTCTGGTACTATTTCCCTGGGCCTCATCTTTGTCTTTAACTCTTACTTTCATCCAGGAGCACATGAAACAATAAATGTCGATCGTCGACGAAGTATTTTTGCCAAGGAACCTCACGTCACTTGTAATCTGCTAGATACTAAGTGATGCATCATGATTTTAGTATCACCACAACAAGTATCTGATGCCAAGTGAACAGCATATAAGTTAGATCTACACGTAGTTAGTGGGGGAGAGTTTTTTTTCTTTGCTGTGAAGGGAAGTTATTGTTCGTCTTGACGCAGGATAATTTGGATCGTTGTGAGGGAAGGTTTATTGTTTGTTGTGAAGAGGATCTTTGTAGGTTGTGAGGTAGAATTAATTTTTGTTGCTAGTTGGTTAAGTATTTGTTGTGAGGAAGAATTTACCGCTTGTTGTGAAAAGTGTCTACCGTTTGCTGTGAGGGAAGATTGACTACTTTCTGTTGCAATGACCCGTTTCCATTTTTGAGGAAGGTTTTATTACTTTTTTGAGGTATGATCAATCGATTATCATGGGGAAGGATGTATTTCTTTTTTGAGGAAGGAATTCCTCTTCTTTTACGAGAGAATCTATTTCTTTTTTTTTTGAAAGAATTTTCTGCTTGTTTTCAAAGACGTTTCAGTTTTTCTTCTGAAATTGGATTTGTTCTTTGGTCTGATTCAGGAATCTTTACTTGAGAGAAAATTTATTACCGTTTTTGATCGAGAATCTATGGCTCGTGTTAGTATGATACTTGGTGATTTCTTATATCTCGTCCGTGTATTATATTTCAGTTAGCATTAGGTTAGCATTCTTTGGTCATGAAGCCCTTCATTGTGTTATTTCTCATGGTCTGAAACAAAAGACTTATTGCCCATAATTTACCTGTAATTACTATGTTGACTGTCATCTTGTTGTGTACTAACTGTTGAGATTACAAAATTAGAGAATAACCCAACTACAAAAATACATAAGGAAGAACACCAACTTATCACCATATTAGCAACTGTGACAAAAAACTGTCTTATGTAATCGTTGCTCTTGTACATATTGGAGCCAAATATTTCCTTCTTCACGGTGATGAGCCCTACGTAGTCATTGCCCCAGCACAAATAAGAGCCAAGAACCTCGTCTTTCATCAAGTTAAGCCTTACAGTGTCATTGCTCCGGCAAAAGTTAGAGCGAGTTACCTCTTCCTCGATGGGGCTGGATGCTTTGGAATTGTTGCACTGAGCTTTTGATATACCTGACGATATATAGCGTACACCAGGTTAAAAACGATTGACAAATTCCTTTACTTAATGTACATTCATGATGATTATACAAGATCACATCTTCAGCATCTGAATATATTGAGTGCTCTGGGTTGGTGGACTTTCCTCTCAACATAAAAGAAAAACTCTGACTTCACCAATGTCAACAACAAAGTCAGGAAGTCCAGGAAGGTACAGGAGACACTCAGCCACACCAATAAGTGTAGTCATCTTGCTTTGGAACTGCACCCTCTAGACTATGCAGCCTGCGTGAGATGGGCCTCAACAAAGTGATTTCCACAAAGTACCTCGTCTACTATCGGTCCCCAGAGATATTGTAGAGAAAGTGATAGGTTTAGCCCGTTAAGCTACAGTATCTAAGTTCATCTCAAACATTACATCTCCGACAGGCTACACCACGCTCTTAGCTGACATCCGAGAGGAAAAGAATTTCTCGGTGGTGTCTCTAGTTACTCTGATCTGGTCACTTCCCTTACCTAATGTCAACCCTGGTTGGATGAAATGCTCTGTAGTTGACACAGAACATTTTATCACCTAGAATTAAACTACTAAGATACACATTGCTCTTCCCACAACACTGAAAACAACTCGAAAGAAGAATAATCTTGTTACAACTTTATTGTAATTTTTTTCTTTATAGCGAAAAATTACTGTCGATCACTTATGTCAAAAAATTCACTACTCATCCACGAAATTAAGAGCATTTTTTGAAAACAATCTACTACATGAAAAGGCGGTTTTTTGTTCTGTTTTTAAACACACCGAGGACGCTAAGTGCATTTTTATTACTGCATAGTTAATACACTTCGTGGACATGTTATACTATCTAGAATGCTATAGAAAGCTGGTCCTGTGTATTCCCTGTTTGTAGACACGCTGATGAAGTTGCCAGGAACACGATGACTAGCCCCACATATATATTTACCAATAATTCATATATTTTCTGGACAGGATAGATAATGCTGTTTACTGGGATAGAGGATTTTCAGGAAGTTTTTTTAATGTTAAGCAGTAAGGTCATACCAACAATACAGAAGGCATGAAGAAAAGATAGGGTGGAGATGTGTGGCCCGGAGAGCGTAAATCTGTTAGTAGGAGACAGTTCAAGAAAATTATGATATATTTATGATAAAGAGGGAGGGAGAGAGAAAGAGACAGAGGGAAAAGTGGAATTTGGTATTACAAGAATCCAGCTGGATAGAATGCATGAGACAAGATGACCCATAAAGATAGAATTCATGCACAGACGGATAAGCGATGAAAGAAAACTGGGAGAAAGAAGGGAGACCGGGACAGAGAAATAGATAAAGTTATCGGAAAAAGATAAAGTCATTTACGTTGGAAAAAGAAGGATAAGAGACAGAGATGTGATCAATGCAGCTTCCTTGAATAATGGACAGGTTTTAGCTGAATCTAATGGTATCTATATCTGCTTGCACCTGCAAATGACGAACGGTTTCCTAGTTAGTCCATTGATGTCTTGCTCCTCTGAGTGGATCCGTAGTGATTTCAGGAAACTTGATGACTCTAGTCATACTTATGTCAGCACTGGCCCCTGACACCGGCTTCCTTCATCACAGACCCACAACGGGTCCTACCGCTACTATCCTTCTCTCACAGGGCAAATATTACTCCTTCATAATGGCTCCATAAGCATGGGTCCATAATGGCCCCTGCAGCCATCTCTCTCTCTCTCTCTCTCTCTCTCTCTCTCTCTCTCTCTCTCTCTCTCTCTCTCTCTCTCTCTCTCTCTCTCTCTCTCTCTCTCTCTCTCTCTCTCTCTCTCTCTCTCTCTCTCTCTCTCTCTCTCTCTCTCTCTCTTTAAAGGGCTATCAAAAATATTTCTGTCACTGGCCTTTTTCCACCGATGACCCATTATGACTCTTGCCTCTTGTACTCTCCATTGAGGCCCATGATGGTTCTTGCGCCCAGTACACTTCTCCTTTAAGGCTTATGATGGTCCTTGCGTCTAGTACTCTCCCTTGAGGCCCATCATGGTGGTTGCGTCCAGTACTCTCCCTTGAGGCCCATAATGGCCCTTTGCTTCTAGTACCCTGCCCCTGTGACTCATGCCTCAAAAAATGTCGATCTCTTGCAAAACTTCCAGTCCAAGGAACTTCACGTTTCTGGTAATGCAGTGCAAGTGTCCACATACTGAGATCCATCAGGACGAGTATCTCATGCTAAGTGAACAGTGGTTACGAGGGATATAATGGAAGCTGTTTAAGTGGGAGGATTTCATGATTGTTGTGAAAGGGATTTATTGTTTGTTGTGAGTAACTATCCATTGTTTGCTGTTGAGGGAGTTATTGTTCATTGTGTCCTATGAGGTACGATGAATTGGCTGTTGTGAGGAAGAATTTACTCTCTGCCGTGTGGGAGGATCAATATGTTGTTGTGAAAAGATTTATTGTTTGTTTTCATGGAAAATTGATTGTTCTTTTGATGGAAGATTTATTGTGTTCTGGAGAAATTCTTCCTTGTTTTGAATGAGAAAGGATAGTTTACTTTCGCGAATTACCTAGTCATTGGTAATGTCTCTCAATGGAAAAATTTCAGATAACATCTGGTTAATATTACAGTACTGAACTTTTAAGACATTTCTCAATTCTGAACAAAAAAAATAATCATAACCTAAAATTACCTGAAAATTACCCTGAATTACCACACTGACTGTCTGGTTATTGTGTACATATCAACGAAAATTGCAAATGACTAACTAAACCCATTGCAAGAATTTTGTGAAATATCAGTCAGGAGTCAAACTTTTCACGACAGTAGCAATTGTGGCGTATAACTGTGGCTCATAGAGCCGTTGCTACAGTACAAATCAGATCCAAGTACCTCATGGTCAACGGTGCTGGGTGTTATGCAGCTGCTGCACTGGACTTTTACACCTGAAGCAGTATAACATACCCAACTATTCACCTGAGTCATTGTCCATCAGTGAAAATTACACAAACTCACAACTTAAGTTATTGTATATATGGAATGTTTGGAGTTCGAAAGCTTTGTACATAAACCAAACCCTCTGGCTACTCCATTGTCAACAACATAGAGTCACGTGGTCCAGGCAGACACAGTAGACACTAACACAACATTCAGCCTCAGCATCAACAACCCCAATAACTATAGTCATCTTGCCTCAGAAATGCGTCCCCTAGACTCGCAGTCTGCTTGAGCTCGACCCTACAGAGTGATCTCTACAAGGTCTCTCGTCTCCTATCAGACCCATGCGAGAGCGAAAAGAACGTCATGGGTCAGAGGCCGCTACACTACAGGATCCAAATCCAGCTCCAGGATCACACTTGCAACAGACTATTTCACACCCGAATGATAAACCAAGTAGAGGAGAATGAATCTGGAGTCAATGGTGTATGTAGGTGATCTGATCTGTTCATCTTCTCCCTTACCCGAATGAATCTGGAGTCAGTGGTGTATGTAGGTGATCTGATCTGTTCACCTTCTCCCTTACCCGAATGAATCTGGAGTCAGTGGTGTATGTAGGTGATCTGATCGGTTCACCTTCCCCCTTACCCAACATTAAATCTGGTTGAAAAACTAACAAAATTTCATTGGCCAATAAGAATTCAAGTCTCTGGCAACGAGCCTATTTTCCCGTCCAAAATTACACTTCCAAACAATAACTTGCTCTTCCTGCAGCTAGGTGAATAACTTCCCCACGACGGTAACTGAAAAGTCTTACAGCCATACTAATCTCTTGACATAGCAAAATTCACATTGCGTCTGTTCAGCATGGTAAGAAATTCAGTAAGAATTGATGCTGTCACAGTGGTTACTACAGTTACACAGAAATAAGGGCATTTGTAAATTAATAGTACATAATTCAAGTGTGTTATGTCGCATTTATGCCAGAGTGAGTTAATGGAAGTGATGATCAAAAAAGTTAAAGGCTTAACATGGAACGAATGCATGAGACTAGATCAGCTGACAAGATACAGGTCACGCACAAGCGAATGAATGATGAAAGAGAGGCGGGAAAGAGCCAGGCAGGGAGAGGAAGTCGTCTTTAAAAAAGTGGAAATCATTTGCATTGGAAGGAGGTTAAAGACGAGACCAGCATCGACTCCTCAGTAATGAACAGGTTCTGGATGAAGCTATTGATGTTTACAACCTCATGTACCCGAGTCATGGACGGTGTCCTTATTAGACTGTTGATGATTGTATCATCTGAATGGATTCCGAGTGATATAAACAGCTGATGACCCAAATGATCATGACATTAAAACTGGCCTTTCACTTTACACCTCATGTATCAAGGGCCTACGAGATCTGCTGCTACCCTGATCTTACAGAGGCCAACAGTGGCGACTCCCACTGGCGCTCCCTCGGCACTGCTGCAATCCCTCTCTTTTAACAGCCCACGGTGATCTATAACACCAGCCTTTTTCAACGAGAGCACAAAATGTCTTTTGCCCCTTACATTCTTCCCTGATACCCGTAACTGCATCTATCACTGACCCTCTACCTTTGAGGGTCCATGATGGTCCTTGACTCTGTTACTCCTACTCCAGTCCCTTAACGGTCTTTGCCCCTCGTACTGTGTCCGTGATCTATGATGGACCTTTTGGCTTTTTGTTCTCCCAGAGGGGCCAGTAATGGCTCTTCACTGTAGTACTCTCTCCTTGGGGACCAGAATTATGTCAACAGCTGACTAGATATCCTAATAAAAGAACCTCACGTCACTGGCAACATATTGTAAATTTGTGGTCTGCTGTATACTGGGTGATGGATCTTAACTTGAGATTCACCACAACGAGTTTCTGACGTCATGTAAATATCATTTGTGTAGGATTTATAGAGTCGTTAGTGAGGGCGGGTTTATTGTTGTTCTTAAGGGAATGTATTGACTGTTACGAAGGGGAATTTATTGTTTTCTGTTAGGAAAATTTAGTGGTTGATTTGACGGAAAGTTTATTCATTTCTTTGTAAGGGTGAGTTTATTCTTTTATTATGATGGAGCTTGTTTGTTGTCAGGTAGTATATATTGAACGTTGTTAAGAAAAGTTTATCGTTTGGTTTGAGGGAAGATTTATTTCATGGTTTGGAAAACTAATATTGTACTCGGGAAAGGCCTATTGTTTGTTATGACATTGGATATATTGTTTATCATTTGTTGGGAGAGGGAATACATGGTTTGTTTTCATACATCAGTTATTTCCTACTTGTCGACCCTACATAACGTTGCCGATAATACTAGAGGTAATATTCATGATAATGAAATCTTTCATAAAATTAAACTCCAATATTGAAACAAAAAAGATTCACGGCCTGTACAATGAGCTGAAGTATTGAACCTACTGTCTACTTGTTGTGTATCTAGTAGAAAATAAATAAGGGAAAACCAAAACCAACCCAGCAGAAATCATAAAAAAATTCAAAGAGCAAAAAGCTTTCAAGCACATTATCGGTTGTGACAGAAATACGTCATTTATAGTCGTTCCTCCATAGCAAGTTAGAACAAAGTAGTGCCTCATCCTCGACGGTGCTTGGCGTTATGAACTCGTTGCCTCATGGAGAGCTTGCACTGGGCTCTTAAACCTGAGGTGAGGTTGCCTGCAATAGGTTCAAGAAAACCTGACATAAATAACAATATCTAGTTGTCATCCACGATAACCACACCAGCTCATAAGTTACGCCACAATGTATGGTGTACTCTGGGATGTTAAATGTCCCCCACACATCATCCAACACCAACAAGGACCATACACGACAATTGTCCTCAACAGTTTTGGTATCAATTACACAGAGTAAGTCAGTCTAGGAAAACATAGAAAATTCTAGCACCCAGCAGCGCCCCTACTCTTCACTACGCCTGTGACTTTATTCATGTCACCTCTTTAATGTATACTGTAGATCGGTGGAGTCCCTGAGCCAGGCTTCTCCATAGTGGACTTCATAAGGCGCTTCGTCCAGACCTTAGTGAGACAAAAGAGAAAGTGACAGGCCCAAATTGCTCCACTACAGGTTCTAAATTCATCCCCAAGCTAATAGCCACCCCACTTCAACAGACCACTCCTCACATGAGTGGCAAACAAAAGGGAAGAGAATGAAGCTGGCGTCAGTGGTGCCTCTCTAAGTGCTCCATCCAGTCTGGTCACTTCTTCCCTTCTCCATCGTCAACTATGGTTCGAGGAACTGCACATTAGAGTCAATACGTTAACCATTACTAATTCGATTCTTTGGTGATGTACATACCTCATAAACTAAACCTTGCCGCGTTACCGCCTTACGTTTACCTAAAGGGAAACTTTCCCCATGAATTTTTCCACACAACATCTTTCCTATATCATGCAACATTCAATGAGCATTGTTCATATCATAACAGTCACTATCCACACAGAAGTGCGGGTATATATTTGTAGCAACAGGAGTCAATGTAAGTCATTCACAACTCTAGTAATGACAAAGAAAATGCAGAGAGAGAGAGAGAGAGAGAGAGAGAGAGAGAGAGAGAGAGAGAGAGAGAGAGAGAGAGAGAGAGAGAGAGAGAGAGAGAGAGAGAGAGAGAGAGAGAGAGAATTGGATGATAGAAAATGAGTATGAAAATTGCATCTGCAGGGAATATATAAGATAGGATAAGTTACGAGAAAAAAGTTAAGCATTCATGAAAAATTTAGGAGAAAGAATGGAAAGATGATGGAGAGAGGAAAAATGAATTGAGTGACGGAGTCATCAACCAAAATTGCAAGCATCATATGTGGCAAGGAGGGAGGAAGAGAAGTGACCAGCACAGCCTCCTTGAGTCCTACACTAGAACTGGTGAGTCAGCTGACATTTACATCAATAAATGGCCCCTGACACTTGCCTTCTGCACTGGGTGTCCAATATATCTCCTGCTTCTTTTTTTAGTGTCCCCTTTACTTCAACACTTTTCCGAGGAGGATTCATCATATCGCTTGCCTCTGGCACTCTCTCCTGTACCCTGGTGACATCTGCCACTCTCCATTTATCAAAGAGAGACCATAATGGTCTTAATAATCTTCCCCTGTAGCCAATAATTGTCCTTGCCTCTGGTACTACTCCCCTGGGCCCCATAATCGTCTTTAGCTCATTTACCTTCATCCTGGGGACCATGAAACTCTAAATGTCGATCGTCAACCTTGGAACTGCTACCTCTACACTCGCAGCCTACCTGTGATGGGCCTCTACAGTTTGAACTCAACAAAGTACCTCGCCCACTATCGTATCCCAGGAAGATTGAAGAGAAAGTGTTAGGTTTAGCTTGCTAAGCTACAGGATCTAACTTCATCTACAGGATTACAGCTCATACAGACTATACCACGCTCCTCATCCCTTAATCAGTGTCAACTTTGGTTGGATAAACTGCACATTAGCACGAGTCAAAAAAAAAAAAACATAATGGATCACTCACGGCAAAGAATTTATTCCCCATTTACGGAATTGAGAGCATACTGTGACAGCAGTCTATACCAACAAAATGTGGTTCTATCTTCTGTTTGAAAACAATCCGAGTACGTTACTAGATGCATTGTTCCCCCCCCCCCCCCGTGCACCGTTGTCAATGATTACTCTACTTCTTTAGCACGATCAATATTGCTTACTGCATAGATAATATATTTCGTTATAATGTTATACTTTCTGAGTCACTAGAGAAATTGATCATATCTGTGTCCTTTATGTAGGACATCTGATGAAGTTGCCAGGTGCATGATGACTAACCCCACATACTTATTCTTCAACAATACATAGAATTTCTTGTTAGGATCGATGATGCTGTTTGCTGGGGTAAAGTACATTCGGGAAAGTTTATTGATCATGACGGTAAAGTTATGCCAAAAGCACAAAAAGAATAAAGAAAAATAAGGGTGGAGATGTGTGGTCATGCCACTTTACAATGCCATACCAACCACTCTCTGACCAAAGATAATAGGGTTTTTTTATTGTCTGCTCCATTTAATCTCTTCTCTAAATATCAATTGTCAGATGGTCAACAGCACCCTAAAACTACGAAGAAGCAAGCTGACATGGAACATGAGAGCGTGAATCTGTTAGTAGGGAAACAGTTCAAGCAAATCATGACATTCTCAAGATAAAGAGGGAAGGAAGAGGAAGAGGGAGACAGAAGTGAGTCATCAGAAAAAAGATTATGTTTTACGGAGGAAACGAAGAAAGGGAGAGAGATGTGACCAGCACAGCTTTCCTAAATGATGGACGGGTTTTCTATGAGGCTATCGGTATTTATATCTGCTTGCACCCTGAGTGACAAACGGGTTCCTAGCTAGTGTATTGATGCCTAAATCTCCTATGTGAATCCTTAGTAACTTCAGGAATCCCAATGACTTTGCTCATGCTTATGTCATTACTGGCTCCTGACACAGGCTACCTCAGTCGAACATCCACAACGAGCCCTGCTGCTACTATCATTCTCTTACACGAATGATATTAGCCCTTCACATTTGCTCTAAAAACATGGGTCCATGATAATGGTCCTGCAGCCATTTCTCTCTCTTAAAGGCTTATTGACATCTTCATCACTGGCCTTTTTCCAACGATGACCCATAATGGCCCTTGCCTGCAGTACTCTTCCTTGAGGCCCATGATGGTTCTTATTTCTAATATTCTCCCTTGAGGCCCATAATGTCCTTTTGATTCTTGTATCCTGCCCCAGTGGCTCATACTTCAACAAATGTCGACAACGTACAATATCCCCAATCCAAGAAACTTTACGTTTCTGGTAATGTAATGCAAGTTTGTGGCCATAGTTTGAAATCCATCAGGGCGAGTATCCCATGCCAAGTGAACAGTGGTTATGAAAGGATAAACTGGGAGTTATTTAACTCGGAGGATCTATTGATCGTTGTGAAATGGATTAATTATTTGCTGTGATTGACGATAAATTGCTTGCTTTGAGGGCGTTATTGTTTATCGCTTCCTCTGAGGTACGATTTATTTGCTGTTATGAGGAAGGATCTACTCTCTGCCGTATGGGAGGATTGTACGTTTATGAGAGACGATTTATTGTTTGCTTTCAGGAAAAATTCATTGTTCGTTTGATGGAATATTTACTGTGTTGAGGTGAATTTCTTCGTTGTTTTGAATGAGAATGCATAGTTTACTTCTTTGATTACCTAATCATTGGTAATATGTCTCTCGAGGGTAAAATTTTTGATAATATCATGTTGATATCATAATAATCAACATGAAAAATATAACTCAAATCTGAACAAAAAATGAAAAAAAACTCATGACTCGAAAAATACCTGAAAATCAATCTGACTTACTGCATTGAGTGTCTGCTTATTGGGTACTTATTATGGAAAATAAGAAGTGAATGGTTAATTCCACTGCAAGAATATATTGAAATGTCAGTAAGGACTCAAACTTTTCAGCACAGTAGCAATTGTGAGGTAGAACTGTGGCTTATAGAGCCGTTGCTACAGTACAAATCAGATCCAAGTACCTCATGCTCGACGGTGTTGGGTGTTATGCAGCTGCTGCACTGGACTTTTACACCTGAAGCAGTATAACATACCCAACTATTTACCTGAGTCATTGTCCAACGGTGAAAAGTACAAAAACTCTTAACCTAAGTTTTTGAATATATGGATTGCTTGGAGTTCGTAAGCTTTTTACTTAAACTAAACTCTCTGTTAACTCCACAGTTAACAATATAGAGTCATGGGGTCCAGGCAGACACATTAGACACTAACACAACAATCAGTCTCAGTATCAACAACACCAGTAACTGTAGTCATCTCGCCTCAGAAATGCGTCCTCTAGACTCGCAGTCTGCTTGAGCTTGGCCAGTACAGAGTGATCTCTACAAGGACTCTCATCCACTATCGGACCCAAACGAAAGTGAAAAGAACGTGATGGGCCAGAAGACGCTACACTACAGGATCCAAACTGAAATCCAAGATCACACCTGCAACAGGCTATTTCACAACAGAATGGCAAACCAAGAGGAGGATAATGAACCTGGAGTCAATGGTGTATGTAGGAGATATGATCTGTTCACCTTCTTCCTTACCCATCAGATCTGGTTGAAAAACTAAACATTAGCAAAATTTCATTGGCCAATAAGAATTCAAGTCTCTAGCAACGAGCCTATTTTCTCGTCCAAAATTAAACTTCCAAACTGTAGCTTACTCTTTCTGCAGCTTGGTGAATACCTTCCCCCAGACGATATTTCAAAAATCCTACAGCCATACTAATCTCTTGACATAGCAAAATTCTCATTGTGTCTGTTCATCTTGGTAAAAGTTACAGTAAGAATTAATACTATCACAGCGGTTACTACAGTTACATGGAACTATGAGCATTTGTAAATTAATAGAACATAATTCAAGTGTATTTTGTCGCATTTATGCCAGAGTGAGTTAATGTCAGTGATGGTCATAAAAGATAAAGGCTGAAGATGGAATGCATGCATGAGAGAGGATCAGCTGTCAAGATACAGGTCATACACAAGCGAATGAATGATGAAAGAGAGGCGGGAAAGAGCCAGGCAGGGAGAGGAAGTCGTCTTTTAAAAAGTGGAAATCATTTGTATAGGAAAGAGAAGGCAGGGTTAGAGACGAGACCAGCACCGACTCCTCAGTAATGAACAGGTTCTGGATGAAGTTATTGATGTTTACAACCTCATGTACCCGAGTCATGGACGTTGGCCTTATTAGACTGTTGATGATTGTATCATCTGAATGGATTCTGAGTGATGTAATCATCTGATGACCCAAATGATGAAGACATTAAAACTGGTCCTTCACTTTACATCTCCTGTATCAAAGGCCTACGAGATCTGCTGCTACCCTGATCTTACAGAGGCCAATAATGGCGACTCCCACTAGCTCCCTCGGCAGTGGTATATAATGGTTAGTGCTGTCATCCCTCTCTTTTGAGAGCCCACAGTGATCTCTAACACCAGCCTTTTTCAACGAGAGCACAAAATGTCTTTTGCCCCTTACATTCTTCACTGATACCCATAACTGCATCTATCACTGACCCTCTACCTTTGAATGCCCATGATGGTCCGTGACTTTGTTACTCCTACTCCAGTCCCTTAACGATCTTTGCCCCTCGTACTGTGTCCGTGATCTGTGATGGACCTTTTGGCTTTTTGTTCTCCCAGAGGGGCCAGTAATGGCTCTTTACTGTAGTACTCTCTCCTTGAGGACCAGAATTATGTAAAAAGAAATTGTCAACAGCTGACTAATGCCCTAATAAAGGAACCTCATGTCACTGGCAACATATTGTAAATTTGTGGTCTGCTGTATACTGGGTGATGGATCTTAACTTGAGATTCACCACAACGAGTTTCTGACGTCATGTAAATATCATTTGTGTAGGATTTATAGAGTCGTTAGTGAGGGCGGGTTTATTGTTGTTCTGAAGGGAATATATTGACTGTTACGAAGGGGAATTTATTGTTTTCTGTTAGGAAAATTTAGTGGTTGATTTGACGGAAAGTTTATTCATTTCTTTGTAAGGGTGAGTTTATTCTTTTATTATGATGGAGCTTGTTTGTTGTCAGGTAGTATATATTGAACGTTGTTAAGAAAAGTTTATCGTTTGGTTTGAGGGAAGATTTATTTTATGATTTGGAAAATTAGTATCTTACTCGGAAAAGGCCTTTTGTTTGTTATGACATTGGATATATTGTTTATCATTTGTTGGGAGAGGGAATACATGGTTTGTTTTCATACATCAGTTATTCCCTATTTGTCGACCCTACATAACGTTGCTGATAATAGTAGAGGTAATATTCATGATAATAAAATCTTACATTAAAATCAAATTCCAATATTGAAACAAAAAAGATTCACGACCTGTACAATGAGCTGAAGTATTGAGCCGACTGTCTACTTGTTGTGTATCTAGTAAACAATAAATAAGGGAAAACCAAAGCCAAGACAGCAGAAATCATATAAAAATTCAAAGAGCAAAAAACTTTCAAGTACATTATCGGTTGTGACAGAAATATGTCATTTGGAGTCGTTACTTCATAGCAAGTTAGAACAAAGTAACGCCTCATCCTCGACGGTGCTTGGCGTTATGAACTCGTTGCCTCATGGAGAGCTTGCACTGGGCTCTTAAACCTGAGGTGAGGTACCCTGCAATAGGTTCAAGAAAACCTGACATGAATAACAATATCTAGTTGTCATCCACGATAACCACACCAGCTCATAAGTTACGCCACAATGTATGGTGTACTCTGGGATGTTAAATGTCCCCCACACATCATCCAACACCAACAAGGACCATACACGACAATTGTCCTCAACAGTTTTGGTATCAATTACACAGAGTAAGTCAGTCTAAGAAAACAAAGAAAATTCTAGCACCAGCAGCGCCCCTATTCTTCACTGCGCCTGTGACTGTATTCATGTCACCTCTTTAATGTATATTGTAGATCGGTGGAGTCCCTGAGCAAGGCTTCTCCATAGTGGACTTCATAAGGCGCTTCGTCCAGACCTTAGTGAGACAAAAGAGAAAGTGACAGGCCCAAATTGCTCCACTACAGGTTCTAAATTCATCCCCAAGCTAATAGCCACCCTACTTCAACCGACCACTCCTCACATGAGTGGCAAACAAAAGGGAAGAGAATGAAGCTGGCGTCAGTGGTGCCTCTCTAAGTGCTCCATCCAGTCTGGTCACTTCTTCCCTTCTCCATCGTCAACTATGGTTCGAGGAACTGCACATTAGAGTCAATACGTTAACCATTACTAATTCGATTTTTTGATGATGTACATACTTCATAAACTAAACCTTGTCCCGTTACCGCTTTACGTTTACCTAAAGGGAAACTTTCCCCATGAATTTTTCCACACAACATATTTCCTATATCATGCAACATTCAATGAGCATTGTTCATATCATAACAGTCACTATCCACACAGAACTGCGGGTATATATTTATAGCAACAAGAGTCAATGTAAGTAATTCATAACTCTCGTAACGACAAAGAAAATGTAGAGAGAGAGAGAGAGAGAGAGAGAGAGAGAGAGAGAGAGAGAGAGAGAGAGAGAGAGAGAGAGAGAGGAGAGAGAGAGAGAGAAAAAAAAATTTGATGATAGCAAATGCATATAGAGATTGTAATCGTATATTTATGAGATAAGATCAGCTGTGAGAAGAAACTTAAGCTTTCGTGAAAAACTGGGGAGAAAGAATTTAAAGATGATTGAGAGAAGAAAAAATAAAGAGTGATGGAATCATTGACCAAAATCGCAAACATCATATGTGGGAAGAACTGGTGACTCAACTGATATTTACATCAATAAATGGCCCTTGACACTTGCCTTCTGCACCGGCTGCCCAAAATATCTCCTGCCTCTTTTTTTAATGTCCCTTTTACTTCAACACTTTTCCGAGGAGGATTCATCATATCGCTTGCCTCTGGCACTCTCTCCTGTACCCTGGTGACATCTGCCACTCTCCATTTATCAAAGAGAGACCATAATGGTCTTAATAATCTTCCCCTGGAGTCAATAATTGTCCTTCCCTCTGGCACTACTCCCCTGGGCCCCATAATTGTCTTTAGCTCTTTTACTTTCATCCTGGGGACCACGAAACTCTAAATATCGATCGTCAATGAAGTTTTCCAGCCAAGAATCCTCACATCACTTGTGATCTGCTGCATACTGAGTGATGAATCTGAACTTGAGAATCGCCACAACAAGTGAACATCAGTTCAGTAGAGAGTAGTTAGTGGGGGAGATTATATTTTTTGCTATGAAGAGGAGTTAGTGTTGGTCTTGATGCAGTATGATGTTGCTTGATGTGAGGAAAGATTTATTGTTTGTTGGTACAAGGACGTTTTTGTTTGCACATACAAAATGCACATACAAATGCATTTGCTTTTCTAAGCAATTCTCACATATATTTTTCAAAGCAAACACCTGGTGCACACATCCTCTACCACCTCTGCAAACACACTGCTCTTCGCCAATTTGATGGTCTGTACATGCCTTCACCCTCTCAATCAATACCCTACCATATAATTTCCCAGATATACTCAACAAACTTATACCTCTGGAATTTGAACACTCCCGTTTATCCCCTTTGCCGCTGCACAATTGCATTATGCATGCATTCCGCCAATCCTAAGGCGCTTCACCAGGAGCCATTCATACATTCAATATCCTCACCAACCAGTCAACAACACATCACCCTTTTCTAATAAATTCCACTGCAAATCCATCGAAACCTGGTGCATTGCTGGCTTTCATCTTCCGCAATGCTTTCAGTACCTCCTTTCTGTTTATCAGGCCATTCTCCCTGACCCTCTCACTACCCAGACCACCTCGACCAGTATACATATATTTGTATTTTCTTTGTCGTCACGAGAGTTACGACTTACTTACATCGACCCATGTTGGAATAACATATATTCGCAGTTCTGTGTGCAATGTTCAATGTTCATTTTAGTTTGCAATGTTCATTGTGTATTGTGTGATAAGGGAAAGATAATGCGCAGAAAAATTCATAGTGTTAAAAGAACAAAATGGCAATATGATTCCTACAGTTTTGGTCGGGGAAAGTTTCACTCTCGGTACAAGGTAACGGGGCAAGTTTGGTAATTCAAGTCCTTGCGGTGAAATGAGGTTTGTACATCACTAAAGAACTGAATTAGTAGTGGTCAGCGTCCTGGCCCGTAGGTACAGTTTTTCAAATCATACTTGACAATGGAGAAGGGAGGAGGTGACCAGACTAGATGGAACATCACTGACGCCATCTTCATTTTCCCCCTTTTGTTTGCCACTCATGTGAGTAGTCGGTTGAAGTGTGGTGGCTATTAGCTTAGAGATGAAATTAGAACCTGTAGTGGAACAATTTGAGCCAGTCACTTTATCTCCATTCTCATTAAGGTTAGATGAAATGTGTTATGAAGACTACCCTTGAGAGGCCTGGTTCAGGGGCGCCACCAATCTACAGTATACATTAAAGACTTGAGATGAATGGAGTCACAGGTGTGATGGAGAGCATGGGCTCTGCTGGATGCTAGTGTTCTCTATGTCCTCCTAGATTGACTTACTCTGTTTTACTGACACCAAAACTGTTGGAGCACTAATCATCGTGTATTGTCCCTGATGGTTTTAGTGTGTATGTGAGACATTTAACAACCCTGAGGACACTATACAGTGTCACATAACATATGAGTTAGTAATGTAATCTTTGATTACAACTAAGTTTTGTAATTTATGTCAGGATTTCTTCAACCTATTGAAGGCTGCATTAATTTAGGTTTGAGAGTTTAGTACAAGGGTTCCTTCTCACCCAACAAATTGTAATGAGGCAATAACTTCATAACGCCAAGCACAGTCGACAATGAAGTGCTACATTGGAGTAACGACTCTATGTGATATATATCTGTCACAACCGGTAATGGGTTTGAAAGTTTTGTTCTGAAATGTTTAGATATTTCTCCACTCTTGGTTTAGCTTTTCTCTCAATTTCTTTGCTACATACACAACAAGTAAACATTGAGTTCAATAATTCAGTGCCTTTTACAGACCGTGAATCTTTTTTGTTTCAAGACTGGAATTGTTTTAATGGAAGATATCATTATCATAAATATTACCTCTGGTATTATCGGCAATGTTATATAGGGGCAAAAAGTAGGGAATAACTGATGTATGAAAACAAACCATACAGTGCCGCGCCCAACAAATGATAGATTTTCCACCAAAATATAAAATATATTCTCACTCATAACAAACAATAAATATTCCCCTAATGAAATAGATTAGAAAGCAAGAAATAAATCCTTCCTCAAACGAAACAATTAAACATTCTTAACACTCCTTCACAACAAACAATCTCCATCATAATAAAAGGATATTCTCTCCCTTACAAAGAAATGAATAAACTTTCCTTCAGAACAACTACTAAATTCTCCTGACAGCAAAGAATAAATTCCCCTCGCACCCGTCAATATATTCCCTTCAAAACAAACAATAAACTCTCCCTCACTAACTAATCTACAAATCCTACATAAATGGTTTTTACTTGCCGTCAGAAGTTCGTTATGGTGGATCTCAAGTTAAGATCCATCACTCAGTATACAGACCACAAATTTCTAATATGTTGCCAGTGACGTGAGGTTCCCTGACTCGGATATTTCGGCAGCTGTCTAAAATCCTTTTTTCATTTACTTTTGTTCTTCAAGGAGAGAGTAAGAGAGAAATGAACCATTATTAGCCCTAAGGAAAGAGCAAAAAGCAACTAGAACCATTATAAACCCCTGGGCCAGTACTAGCGGCAAAGACCATTAAAGGCCAGGCACAAGATTTACGGAGGCAAAGACCATTGAGTTCCACGATTAGAAATTACAGAGAAAGGACCATTATTGGCCCTCGTTGGAGAGGTGCTGGTGGATGATGTCATTCTGATAACTGTAGGGGATCATTCTAGAGGCAACGACCATCATGGGGCTCAGGTGGTAGATGGATATTGATAGATGAAGTTCAGGGCATCAGGAAAGAATGCAAGTGGGAAATGCCTCTATGGGCTCTAGTTGTGAAAATGGCAGGTGTTAGTGATCATCGTGAGCCCTTAGATGAGAGGGATAGTAGCAAGGCCTGTTGTAGAACATTGCTAATAAAGCCAGTGGGAGTTGTTAATATTGGCCTCTGTAAGATCTGGGGAGCTGAACATTTTGTTGTGGGTCGTTGATACAAAGATATTAAGTAAAAAGCCAGTTTTACTGTCAGCATCAGTAGAGTCATCAAATGTTTATACCCTCTGGACCAAATCAAATTATACAATCATCAACACTCTAACAAGGATACCGTCCATCACTCGGGTAGATGAGGTTGTAAACATCAGTAACTTCATCAAGAGTCTGTTCATTATTTAGGAGTTAGTGCTGGTCACGGCTCTTCCCTTGCCTTCTCCTTCCTATGCAAATGATATACCCTTTTTACTTAACAGACGAACATTCTCTCCCTGCCTGGATCTTTCTCGTCTCTCTTTCATTATTCATTCGCTTGTGCGTGACTTGTATCTTGACAGCTCATCCTGTCTCATGAATGCATTCCATCTACAGCATTTATCTTTATGACCATCTCTGCCTTTAACTCAACGTGGCATTAGTGCGTCACTGTATACTTGAATTATATCCTTTTACTATTACATAAAGCTCATAGTTCCGTGTAACTGTAGTGACCACTACGACAGCATTATTGCTTAATGATTTTTTAAGACTGTTGAACAGACGCAATGTGAATTTTACAATGTCAAGGGATTAGTATGGCTGTTGAATTTTTCAATTACCGTCATAGGGGAAGGTATTCACCTAGCTGCAGGAAGAGCAAGTTGTAGTTTGGAAGTTTAATTTTGGAAGGGGAAATAGGCTATGTTACGAGAGACATGAATTCTTATTTGCCAATAAAATTTTGCTAATGTTCAGTTTTTCAACCAGATTTGATGTTGGGTAAGGGAAAGGGTGAACAGATCAGAGCACCTACATACACCATTGACTCCAGGTTCATTTTCCTCCTCTTGGTTTGCCATTCGGGTGTGAACATAGTCTGTTGCACGAGTGATCCTGGAGTTGAATTTGGATCCTGTAGTGCAGCGGCTTCTGACCCATCACGTTCTTTCCACTCTCGCTTGGGGTCTGATAAGGGACGAGTGACCTTGCAGAGATCACTGTGTAAGGGCCAAGCTCAAGCAGACAGCGAATCTAGGGGAACGCATATCTGAGGCGAGATGACTACAGTTACTGGTGTTGTTGATACTGATTGTTGTGTTAGTGTCTACTGTGTCCTCCTGGACCCCATGACTCTATATTGTTGACAGTGGAGTTAACAGAGAGCTTAGTTTAAGTAAAAGGCGTGCGAACTCCAAGCACTTCATATATCAAAAAAATTTAGGGTTTGTGTAAGTTTCACCGATGGACAATGACTCAGGTAAATAGTTGGTTATGTTTTACTGCTTCAGGTGTAAAAGTCCAGTGCAGCAGCTGCACAACACCCAGCACCGTTGACCATGAGGTACTTGGATCTGATTTCTACTTTATCAATTGCTGTATAAGCCACAGTTCTACGTCACAATTGCTTCTGTGCTGAAAAGTTTGAGTCCTTACTGATATTTCAGTAAATTTTTGCAATGGGTTTAGCTATTTATTTGCTATTTTCTATAATAAATACACAATAAGCAGACAGTGAATGTAGTAATCTAGATTAATTTTCAGGTATTTTTCAGGTCATGTGTTATTTTTTTGTTCCGTTTTGAGAAATAACTGATATTATCGGAAATTGTACACTCGAGAGACGCATTACCAATGATTAGGTAATTAACGAAAGTAAACAATGCATTCTCATTAAAACAAAGAAAAAATTCTCCCCCCCCCTCCACACAATAAATCTTCCATTAAACGAACAATGAATTTTCCCAGAAAACAAACAATAACTCGTCGCTCATAAACATACTAATCCTCCCATACGGCAGGGTAAATCCTTCCTCATAACAGCCAATAAATCGTACCACATAACAAGCAGTAAACAATAACCCCCTGAACAGCAAACAATAGATCGTCGCTCACAACAAACAATTAATCCCTTTCATAACGATCATTAGATCCTATCACTTGAATAACTCCCAATAAATTCTTTCATAACCACTGTTGTTCTCTTGGCATGAGACAATCGTCCTGATCGATCTCAAACTATGGCAACAAACTTGCATTACATTACCAGAAACGTGAAGTTCCTTGGATTGGAGATTTTGCAAGTTGTTGACATTTGTTGAAGTATAAGCCACAGGGGCAGGATACAAGAATTAAAAGGCCATTATGTGCCTCAAGGGAGAGTATCAGAGACAAGAACTATCATGGGCCTCAAGGAAGAGTACAAGAGGCAAGGACCAATATAAACTTCAAGGGATATTATAAAAGGGAAAGACCATCATGACATCAAGGAAGAGCACTAGAGGCAAGGGCCTCAAGGGAGAGTACTAAACACAAGGACATCAAGGGAGAGTACTGCAGGCAAGGACCATTATGGGTCATCTGTGGAAAAAGGGCATTGATAGATTTATCAATAATCCTTTTAGAGAGAGAAATGGATGCAAGAACAATATTATGGACCCATGTTTTTAGAGTAAATGTGGAGAGCTACTATTATCCGTGTAAGAGAATGATAGTAGCAGCAGGGCTCGTTGTGGGTTTATGATGGAGTGAGCCGGTGTCAGGGGCCAGTATTAACATAAGTATGAACAGAGTCATCAGGATTCCTGAAATTATTAAGGATTCACATAGGAGATCTGGGCATCAATACACTAGCTAGGAACCCGTTTATCATTCAGGGTGTAAGCAGATGTAAATACTAATAGCCTCACCGAAAACCTGTCCATTATTTTAGGAGAGCTGTGCTGGTCACATCTCTCTCCCTTTCTTCGTTTTCCTACGTAAAACAATCTTTTTCCGATGATTTTCTTTATCGATTTCTCTCACCAGGTCCCTTTTCTTTCTCCCAGCTTTCTTTCATCACTTATCCATCTGTGCATGAATTCTATCTTCATTGGTGATCTTGTCTCATTCAGTCTTTCATCACCAAATTCCACATTTCTGTCTTCCTTTTCCTGTCTCCTTCCCTGTTTATCATGAGAATGACATAATTTGCTTGAACTGTTTCCTACTAACAGATCCCCGCTCTCATGGTCCATGTCAGCTTGCTTCTTCGTAGTTCTGGTGTGCTGCTGACCAGCTGGCCATTAACATTTGAAGAGATCAAACCTCGCGAACACTAACAAACCCCCTATTATGTTTGGTCACAGAGTGGTTGGAATGGTATTGTCAAGTGGCACAACCACACACCGCTATTTTTTTCATTCTTTTTGTATTGTTGGCACAACCTTACCGTCAATATTAATATACTTTCCCGGAAAGACATTAAACCACCACCCAGCATTATCGATCCTAACAAGAAAGTCTATGCATTGTTGGTGAATAGATATGTGGGGTTAGTCATCATGCGCCTGGTGACTTCATCAGCGTGTCTACAGAAAGGAAACAGATATGATCTATTTCTATAGTGATTCAGAAAGTATAACATTTTCACGAAATATTCTAACTATGGAGTAAGCAATACTTATTATACAAAAGAAATGGAGTAAGGATGACAATGCACCTAATAATGCTCTCAGCGTGTTTTCAAACAGAAGACAGAACCACATTTCGTTGATATAGACTGCTGTCATAACATGTTCACAATTTCATAAATGGGGAATAGATTATTTGCCGTGAGTAATCCATTATGATTTTTTGACTGCTGCTAGTGTGCAGTTTATCCAACCAAAGTTGACAATGATTAAGGGATGAGGTGTGGTATAGTTTGTATGAGCTGCAATCCTGTATATAAACTTAGTTCCGGTAGCTTACCAAGATAAACCTCTCACTTTCTCTTCAGTCTTCCTGGGATACGATAGTGGACGAGGTACTTTGTTGATTCACCCTGTAGAGGCCCATCTCAAGAAGGATGCGAGTGTTGAGGTTGCAGTTCCAAGGTAAGATGACTGCAGTTACTGGTGTGGCTGTGTTGTGGTAGAGTCTTCTGTACCTGTCTGGACCTCCTGACTTTGTTGTTGACGCTGGTGTAGTCAAAGGTTTTTGTTTGTGTTGAAAGTCCACCAACCCAATATATTTAGTTTCTGAAGACGTGATCTTGTATAATCATCATGAATGTACATTAAGTAAAGGAATATGTCAATTGTTTTCAATCTGGTGTACGCTATATAGCGTCGGGTATATCAAGAGCTCATTGCATCAACCTCAAAGCATTGAACACTATCGAGGAAGAGGTAACTTGCTCTAACTTTTAATGGAGGATTGACTCTATGAGGCTCAGCACCGTGAAAGACGAGTTTCTTTTCTGTAACTTGTTCTGGTGCAATGACTCTATAGGGCTCACCACCATTAAGAAGGAAGTACTTGGCTCCAACATGCATTGGAGCAATGATTTCATATGGGAAAGTTTTGTGTCACAATTGAAATATGCTGATAAGATGGTGTTCCTTGTTATATGCTTTTGTAATTAGATTAGTTATCCTTTTTTAATCTCAACAGAACAAGCAGACAATCAGCATAGTAATTCCAGTTAGATTTCAAGTAAAAAGTCTTTTGTTTCAGAAAATGAGAAATAACATAATGAAGGTCTTCATGACCTTTAACACCAAAACTAATGTTAATTGAAATGTAATCCACTGGCGAGATATAAAAAATGGTTAGGTAATATATCAACACGAGCCAGAGTCTCAATAAAAAAGTCCTATTTCAGAAGAGAAATCCAAACCCCTTTGAAAACAAATGATAAAGTATTTCACAAAAAAAAATCACATACACTTCTAAAGAAAAAGGAATTCCTCTCTCAAAAATGAAAAATATCTTTCCCATGATAATCGATTGATCTTCTCTGAATGAGAACAATAAAACCTTCCTCAAAATATGAAAATGAGTCCATTCCAACATATTGTAAATCCTTCCTCACAACAAAGAATAAATCCTAATCATAACAAAGAGTAAATCCTTCAACACAATAGATACTTGATCCTCCTTGCTTCAAGACAAATTATTCCTCACAACAAACAAAAACGTCCTTGTACCAACAAACAATAAACCTTCCCTCACGTCAAGCAACATCATACTGCATCAAGACCAACACTAACTCCTCTTCATGCAAAAAATATAATCTCCCCAGCTAACTACTCTCTACTGAACTGATGTTCACTTGTTGTGGCGATTCTCAAGTTCAGATTCATCACTCAGTATGCAGCAGATCACAAGTGATGTGAGGATTCTTGGCTGGAAAACTTCATTGACGATCGATATTTAGAGTTTCATGGTCCCCAGGATGAAAGTAAAAGAGCTAAAGACAATTATTGGGCCCAGGGGAGTAGTACCAGAGGGAAGGACAATTATTGACTCCAGGGGAAAATTATTAAGACCATTATGGCTTTTCTTTGATAAATGGAGAGTGGCAGATGTCACCAGGGTACAGGAGAGAGTGCCAGAGGCAAGCGATATGATGAATCCTCCTCGGAAAAGTGTTGAAGTAAAAGGGACATTAAAAAAAGAGGCAGGAGATATTTTGGGCAGCCGGTGCAGAAGGCAAGTGTCAAGGGCCATTTATTGATGTAAATATCAGTTGAGTCACCAGTTCTTCCCACATATGATGTTTGCGATTTTGGTCAATGATTCCATCACTCTTTTTATTTTTTCTTCTCTCAATCATCTTTAAATTCTTTCTCCCCAGTTTTTCATGAAAGCTTAAGTTCCTTCTCACAGCTGATCTTATCTCATATATTTCCTACAATTGCAATCTTTATAGGCATTTGCTATCATCCAATTTTCTCTCTCTCTCTCTCTCTCTCTCTCTCTCTCTCTCTCTCTCTCTCTCTCTCTCTCTCTCTCTCTCTCTCTCTCTCTCTCTCTCTCTCTCTCTCTCTCTCTCTCTCTCTCTCTCTCTCTCTCTCTTTACATTTTCTTTGTCGTTACGAGAGATTATGACTTGCATTGATTCTTGTTGCTATAAACATATACCCTCAGTTCTGTGTGGGTAGTGACTCTTATGATATGAGCCATGCTCATTGAATTTTGCGTAACATAGGAAAGATATTGTGTGGAAAAATTCATGGGCAAAGTTTCACTATAGCTAAACGTAAGGCGGTAACGGGACAAGTTTGATCGTTCATGAGGTAGGTACATCACTAAAGAAACGAATTAGTAATGGTTAACGTCCTGACTCTAATGTGCAGTTCCTCGAACCATAGTTGACGATGGAGAAGGGAAGAAGTGACCAGACTGGATGGAGCACTTAGAGAGGCACCACTGACGCCAGCTTCATTCTCTTCCCTTTTGTTTGCCACTCATGTGAGGAGTGGTCTGTTGAAGTGGGGTGGCTATTAGCTTGGCGATGAATTTAGAACCTGTAGTGGAGCAATTTGGGCCTGTCACTTTCTCTTTTGTCTCACTAAGGTCTGGACGAAGCGCCTTATGAAGTCCACTATGGAGAAGCCTGGCTCTGGGACGCCACCGATCTACAGTATACATTAAAGAGGTGACATGAATAAAGTCACAGGCGTAGTGAAGAGTAGGGGAACTGCTGGGGCTAGAATTTTCTATGTTTTCCTAGACTGACTTACTCTGTATAATTGATACAAAAGCTGTTGAGGACAAGTGTGTACGGTCCTTGTTGGTTTTGGACGGTGTACGGGAGGCATTTAACATCCCGGAGTACACCATACATTGTGACGTAACTTATGAGCTGGTGTGGTTATCATAGATGACAACTAGATATTGTTGTGTTCTCTTGAACCTATTGTAGGTTACATCACTTCAGGTTTAAGAGTTCAGTAGAAGCTCTCCATTTCACCCAAGATGTAGCAATGAGGCAACGAGTTCATAACGCCAAGCACCGTCGAGGATGAGGCGCTACTTTGTTCTAACTTGCTATGGAGGAACGACTATAAATGACGTATTTCTGTCACAACCAATAATGTGCTTGAAATTTTTTTGCTCTTTGAATTTTTATATGATTTCTGCTGTGTTGGTTTTGGTTTTCCCTTATTTATTGTTTACTAGATACACAACAAGTAGACAGTAGGTTCAATACTTCAGCGCATTGTACAGGCCGTGAATCTTTTTTGTTTCAATATTGGAATTTGATTTTATGGAAGATTTCATTATCATGAATATTACCTCTAGTATTATCGGCAACGTTATGTAGGGTCGACAAGTAGGAAATAACTGATGTATGAAAACAAACCACGTATTCCCTCTCCCAACAAATGATAAACAATATATCCAATGTCATAACAAACAATAGGCCTTTCCCGAGTACAATATTAGTTTTCCAAAACATGAAATAAATCTTCCGTCAAACCAAACGATAAACTTTTCTTAACAACGTTCAATATATACTACCTGACAACAAACAAGCTCCATCATAATAAAAGAATAAACTCACCCTTACAAAGAAATGAATAAACTTTCCGTCAAATCAACCACTAAATTTTCCTAACAGAAAACAATAAATTCCCCTTCGTAACAGTCAATACATTCCCTTCAAAACAAACAATAAACCCGCCCTCACTAACGACTCTATAAATCCTACACAAATGATATTTACATGACGTCAGAAACTCGTTGTGGTGAATCTCAAGTTAAGATCCATCACCCAGTATACAGCAGACCACAAATTTACAATATGTTGCCAGTGACGTGAGGTTCTTTTATTAGGATATCTAGTCAGCTGTTGACATAATTCTGGTCCCCAAGGAGAGAGTACTACAGTAAAGAGCCATTACTGGCCACTCTGGGAGAACAAAAAGCCAAAAGGTCCATCATAGATCACGGACACAGTACGAGGGGCAAAGACCGTTAAGGGACTGGAGTAGGAGTAACAGAGTCAAGGACCATCATGGACCCTCAAAGGTAGAGGGCCAGTGATAGATGCAGTTACGGGTATCAGGGAAGAATGTAAGGGGCAAAAGACATTTTGTGCTCTCGTTGAAAAAGGCTGGTGTTATAGATCACCGTGGGCTGTTAAAAGAGAGGGATTGCAGCAGTGCCGAGGGAGCGCCAGTGGGAGTCGCCACTGTTGGCCTCTGTAAGATCAGGGTAGCAGCAGATCTCGTAGGCCTTTGATACAGGAGATGTAAAGTGAAGGACCAGTTTTAATGTCTTCATCATTTGGGTCATCAGATGATTACATCACTCAGAATCCATTCAGATGATACAATCATCAACAGTCTAATAAGGACACCGTCCATCACTCGGGCACATGAGGTTGTAAACATCAATAGCTTCATCCAGAACCTGTTCATTACTGAGGAGTCGATGCTGGTCTCGTCTTTAACCTCCTTCCAATGCAAATGATTTCCCTTTTTTAAAGACGACTTCCTCTCCCTGCCTGGCTCTTTCCCTCCTCTCTTTCATCATTCATTCGCTTGTGCGTGACCTGTATCTTGACATCTGATCATGTCTCATGCACGCATTCCATCTTCAGCCTTTATCTTTTATGACCATCGCTTCCATTAACTCACTCTGGCATAAGTGCGACATAACACACTTGAATTATGTCCTATTAATTTATAAATGCTCTTAGTTCCATGTAACTGTAGTAACCACTGTGATAGCATCAATTCTTACTGAATCTTTTACTATGTTGAACAGACACAATGAGAATTTTGCTATGTCAAGAGATTAGTATGGCTGTAGGATTTTTCAGTCACCATCATGGGGGAAGTTATTCACGAAGCTGCAGGAAGAGCAAGTTGCAGTTTGGAAGATTAATATTGGACGGGAAAATAGGCTCGTTGCTAGAGACTTGAATTCTTATTGGCCGATGAAATTTTGCTAAAGCTCAGTTTTTCAACCAGATTTGATGTTGGGTAAGGGAGAAGGTGAACAGATCAGATCGCCTACATACACCATTGACTCCAGGTTCATTATCCTCCTCTTGGTTTGCCATTCTGTTGTGAAATAGCCTGTTGCAGGTGTGATCTTGGATTTCAGTTTGGATCCTGTAGTGTAGCGTCTTCTGGCCCATCACGTTCTTTTCACTTTCGTTTGGGTCCGATAGTGGATGAGAGTCCTTGTAGAGATCACTCTGTACTGGCCAAGCTCAAGCAGACTGCGAGTCTAGAGGACGCATTTCTGAGGCGAGATGACTACACCTACTGGTGTTGTTGATACTGAGCCTGATTATTGTGTTAATGTCTACTGTGTCTACGTGGACAACTTGACTCTTCATTGCTTACAATGGAGTTGCCAGAGGGTTTAGTTTAAGTACAAAGCTTACGAACTTTAAGCACTCCATAAATTCAAGAAGTTATGAGTTTGTCTAATTTTCACTAATGGACATTAAATCAGATAATTAGTTGGGTTGAAAGCACTGTAAGTTATAGTGGTTCAGTTGTAAAATTCCAGTGCAACAGCTCCACAACACCCAGCTCCGTCGAGCTTGAGGTAGTTGGACCCGACTTGTCCTGGAGGAACGGCTTTAGCAATTCATTTGTTATTTTCTATAATAAGTACACAACAACCAGACAGTCAATGCAGTAACTCAGGTTAATCTTCAGGTATTTTTCCAGGACAAGAAGTTTTTTGTTCAGAATGACAAATATCGTAAAGGTTCGTTACTATGACATAAACCTGATGTTATCTGAAAACATACCTTTGAGGGACAAATTGGTAATGATTATGCAACTACTTAAAGTAAACTATGCATTCTTATTCAAAATAAAAATGAGATTCTCCCCCACACAATAAATCTTCCATCAAACGAACATTGACTTTTCCCTGAAAACAAACAATAAATCTTCTCACAACAACATATTTATTCTCCAACACGACAGAGAGTAAATCCTTCCTCATAACAGCCAATGAAACGTACCTCATAGCAAGCAATAAACAATAACTCTCTGAACAACAAACAATAGATTGTCACTCACAACAAAAATTTAATCCCTTTCACAACGATCATTAGATCCTCCCACTTGATAACTCTCAATAAATCCTTTCATAACCACTGTTGTTCACTTGGCATGATATATTCGTCCTGATGGATCTCAAACTATGGCCACAAAGTTGCATTACATTAACAGAAACGTGAAGTTCCTTGTATTGGAGATTTTGCAAGTTGCCGACATTTCTTCAAGTATGAGCCACAGGGGCAGGTTATAAGACTCAAAAGGCCATTATGTGCCTGCATGTTCAGGCCCCGATCACTCAAAATCTTTTTCACTCCATCTTTCCACCTCCAATTTGGTCTCCCACTTCTCCTCGTTCCCTCCACCTCCGACACATATATCCTCTTGGTCAAACTTTCCTCACTCATTCTCTCCATGTGACCAAACCATTTCAAAACACCCTCTTCTGCTCTCTCAACCACGATCTTTTTATTTCCATACATCTCTCTTACCCTTACATTACTTACTCGATCAAACCACCTCACACCACACATTGTCCTCGAACATCTCATTTCCAGCACATCCATCCTCCTGTGCACAACTCTATCCATAGCCCACGCCTCGCAACCATACAACATTGTTGGAACCACTATTCCTTTAAACATACCCATTTTTCTTTCCGAGATAATGTTCTCGACTTCCACACATTCTTCAAGGCTCCCAGGATTTTCGCCCCCTCCCCCACCCTATGATTCACTTCCGCTTCCATGGTTCCATCCGCTGCCAGATAAACTCCCAGATATCTAAAACACTTTACTTCCTCCAGTTTTTCTCAATTCAGACTTACCTCCCAATATATATATATATATATATATATATATATATATATATATATATATATATATATATATATATATATTTTATTATTATATACTTTGTCGCTGTCTCCCGCGTTTGCGAGGTAGCGCAAGGAAACAGACGAAAGAAATGGCCCACCCACCCCCATACACATGTATATACATACGTCCACACACGCAAATATACATACCTACACAGCTTTCCATGGTTTACCCCAGACGCTTCACATGCCTTGCTTCAATCCACTGACAGCACGTCAACCCCGGTATACCACATCGCTCCAATTCACTCTATTCCTTGCCCTCCTTTCACCCTCCTGCATGTTCAGGCCCCGATCACACAAAATCTTTTGCACTCTATCTTTCCACCTCCAATTTGGTCTCCCTCTTCTCCTTGTTCCCTCCACCTCCGACACATATATCCTCTTGGTCAATCTTTCCTCACTCATCCTCTCCATGTGCCCAAACCACTTCAAAACACCCTCTTCTGCTCTCTCAACCATGCACTTTTTATTTCCACACATCTCTCTTACCCTTACGTTACTCACTCGATCAAATCACCTCACACCACACATTGTCCTCAAACATCTCAATTCCAGCACATCCATCCTCCTGCGCACAACTCTATCCATAGCCCATGCCTCGCAACCATACAACATTGCTGGAACCACTATTCCTTCAAACATACCCATTTTTGCTTTCCGAGATAATGTTCTCGACTTCCACACATTCTTCAAGGCCCCCAGGATTTTCGCCCCCTCCCCCACCCTATGATCCACTTCCGCTTCCATGGTTCCATCCGCTACCAGATCCGCTCCCAGATATCTAAAACACTTCACTTCCTCCAGTTTCTCTCCATTCAAACTCACCTCCCAATTGACTTGACCCTCAACCCTACTGTACCTAATAACCTTGCTCTTATTCATATTTACTCTTAACTTTCTTCTTCCACACACTTTTCCAAACTCAGTCACCAGCTTCTGCAGTTTCTCACATGAATCAGCCACCAGCGCTGTATCATCAGCGAACAACAACTGACTCACTTCCCAGGCTCTCTCATCCCCAACAGACTTCATACTTGCCCCTCTTTCCAAAACTCTTGCATTCACCTCCCTAACAACCCCATCCATAAACAAATTAAACAACCATGGAGACATCACACACACCTGCCGCAAACCTACATTCACTGAGAACCAATCACTTTCCTCTCTTCCTACACGTACACATGCCTTACATCCTCGATAAAAACTTTTCACTGCTTCTAATAACTTTTCTCCCACACCATATATTCTTAATACCTTCCACAGAGCATCTCTATCAACTCTATCATATGCCTTCTCCAGATCCATAAATGCTACATACAAATCCATTTGCTTTTCTAAGTATTTCTCACATATATATATAAATATATATATATATATATATATATATATATATATATATATATATATATATATATATATATATATATATATATATATATATATTATCCCTGGGGATAGGGGATTAAGAATACTTCCCACGCATTCATTGCGTGTCGTAGAAGGCGACTAAAAGGGTAGGGAGCGGGGGGCTGGAAATCCTCCCCTCTCTTTTTAAATTTTCCAAAAGAAGGAACAGAGGGGGCCAGGTGAGGATATTCCAAAAAAGGCCCAGTCCTCTGTTCCTAACGCTACCTCGCTAACGCGGAAAATAGCGAATAGTTTAAAAAAAAAAAAAAAATATATATATATATATATATATATATATATATATATATATATATATATATATATATATATATATATATATATATATATATATATATATATATATATATATATATATATGTATATATATATATATATGTATATATATATATATATATATATATATATATATATATATATATATATATATATATATATATATATATATATATATATATATATATATATATATATATATATATATATATATATATATATATATATATGTACCTGTGGAAGGTATTAAGAATATATGGTGTGGGAGGCAAGTTGTTAAAAGCAGTGAAAAGTTTTTATCGAGGATGTAAGGCATGTGTACGTGTAGAAAGAGAGGAATGTGATTGGTTCTCAGTGAATGTAGGTTTGCGGCAGGGGTGTGTGATGTCTCCATGGTTGTTTAATTTGTTTATGGATGGGGTTGTTAGGGAGGTGAATGCAAGAGTTTTGGAAAGAGGGGCAAGTATGAAGTCTGTTGGGGATGAGAGAGCTTGGGAAGTGAGTCAGTTGTTGTTCGCTGATGATACATCGCTGGTGGCTGATTCATGTGAGAAACTGCAGAAGCTGGTGACTGAGTTTGGTAAAGTGTGTGAAAGAAGAAAATTAAGAGTAAATGTAAATAAGAGCAAGGTTATCAGGTACAGTAGGGTTGAGGGTCAAGTTAATTGGGAGGTGAGTTTGAATGGAGAAAAACTGGAGGAAGTGAAGTGTTTTAGATATCTGGGAGTGGATCTGGCAGCGGATGGAACCATGGAAGCGGAAGTGGATCATAGGGTGGGGGAGGGGGCGAAAATTCTGGGAGCCTTGAAGAATGTGTGGAAGTCGAGAACATTATCTCGGAAAGCAAAAATGGGTATGTTTGAAGGAATAGTGGTTCCAGCAATGTTGTATGGTTGCGAGGCGTGGACTATGGATAGAGTTGTGCGCAGGAGGATAGATGTCCTGGAAATGAGATGTTTGAGGACAATGTGTGGTGTGAGGTGGTTTGATCGAGTAAGTAACGTAAGGGTAAGAGAGATGTGTGGAAATAAAAAGAGCGTGGTTGAGAGAGCAGAAGAGGGTGTTTTGAAATGGTTTGGGCACATGGAGAGAATGAGTGAGGAAAGATTGACCAAGAGGATATATGTGTCGGAGGTGGAGGGAACGAGGAGAAGAGGGAGACCAAATTGGAGGTGGAAAGATGGAGTGAAAAAGATTTTGTGTGATCGGGGCCTGAACATGCAGGAGGGTGAAAGGAGGGCAAGGAATAGAGTGAATTGGAGCGATGTGGTATACCGGGGTTGACGTGCTGTCAGTGGATTGAAGCAGGGCATGTGAAGCGTCTGGGGTAAACCATGGAAAGCTGTGTAGGTATGTATATTTGCGTGTGTGGACGTATGTATATACATGTGTATGGGGGGGGGGGGCATTTCTTTCGTCTGTTTCCTTGCGCTACCTCGCAAGCGCGGGAGACAGCGACAAAGTATAATAAAAAAAAAAAATAACATATATATATATATATATATATATATATATATATATATATATATATATATATATATATATATATATATATATATATATATATATATATATATATAGACATATATATATATATATATATATATATATATATATATATATATATATATATATATATATCTATATATATATATATATATATATATATATATATATATATATATATATATATATATATATATATATATATATATATATATATATATATATATATATATATATACATATATATATATATATATATATATATATATATATATATATATATATATATATATATATATATATATATGTATATATATATAGTTCACTCTATTCCTTGCCCTCCTTTCGCCCTCCTGCGTGTTCGGGCCCCGATCGCACAGAGTCTTTTTCGCTCCATCTTTCCACCTCCAATTTGGTCTCCCTCTTCTCCTCGTTCCCTCCACCTCCGACTCATATATCCTCTTGGTCAGTCTTTCCTCGCTCATCCTCTCCATGTGCCCGGACCACTTCAGAGCACCCTCTTCTGCTCTCTCAACCACGCTCTTTTTGTTTCCACACATCTCTCTTACCCTTGCGTCGCTCGCTCGATCGAGCCACCTCACACCGCACGTTGTCCTCAAACGTCTCATTTCCGGCGCATCCATCCTCCTGCGCACAACTCTATCCATAGCCACGCCTCGCAACCATACAACATTGTTGGAACCACTATTCCTTCAAACATACCCATTTTTGCTTTCCGAGATAATGTTCTCGACTTCCACACATTCTTCAAGGCCCCCAGAATTTTCGCCCCCTCCCCCACCCTATGATCCACTTCCGCTTCCATGGTCCATCCGCTGCCAGATCCACTCCCAGATATCTAAAACACTTCACTTCCTCCAGTTTTTCTCCATTCAAACTCACCTCCCAATTGACTTGACCCTCAACCCTACTGTACCTAATAACCTTGCTCTTATTCACATTCACTCTTAACTTTCTTCTTCCACACACTTTACCAAACTCAGTCACCAGTGAGAAAGAATACTTCCCACGTATTCCCTGCGTGTCGTAGAAGGCGACTAAAAGGGGAGGGAGCGGGGGGCTGGAAATCCTCCCCTCTCAATTTTTTTTAATTTTCCAAAAGAAGGAACAGAGAAGGGGGCCAGGTGAGGATATTCCCTCAATGGCCCAGTCCTCAGTTCTTAACGCTACCTCGCTAACGGGGGAAATGGCAAATAGTTTGAAAAAAAAAATTATATATATATATATATATATATATATATATATATATATATATATATATATATATATATATATATATATATATATATATATATATATATATATATATATATATATATACATATATATATATGTATATATACACGCAAATATACATACCTATACATCTCAATGTACACATATATATACACACACAGACACATACACATATATAACCATGCAAACAATTCACACTGTCTGCCTTTATTCATTTCCATCGCCACCTCGCCACACATGGAATACCATCCCCCTCCCCCCTCATGTGTGCGAGATAGCACTAGGAAAAGACAACAAAGGCCCCATTCGTTCACACTCAATCTCTAGCTGTCATGCAATAATGCCCGAAAACACAGCTCCCTTTCCACATCCAGGCCCCACACAACTTTCCATGGTTTACACTAGACGCTTCACATGCCCTGATTCAATCCACTAACAGCACGTCAACCCCGGTATACCACATCGATCTAATTCAGTCTATTCCTTGCCCTCCATTCACCCTCCTGCATGTTCAGGCCCCGATCACACAAAATCACCTTTACTCCATCCCTCCACCTCCAATTTGGTCCCCCACTTCTCCTCGTTCCCTCCACCTCCGACAAATATACCCTCTTGGTCAATCTTACCTCACTCATTTCCTCCACGTGAACAAACCACCTCAAAACACCCTCTTCTGCTCTCTCAACCAAGCTCTTTTTATTTCCACACATCTCTCAGACCCTAACATTACTCACATATACACATATGTGTGTGTATATATATATATATATATATATATATATATATATATATATATATATATATATATATATATATATATATATATATATATATATATATATATATATATATATATATACATAAATATATATATATATATATATATATATATATATATATATTTTTTTGTTTTTTTTCTTTTTTTTTTGCTTTGTCGTTGTCCCCCGCGTTTGCGAGGTAGCGTAAGGAAACAGACGAAAGAAATGACACAACCCACCCCCATACACATGTATATACATACGCCCACACACGCAAATATACATACCTGCACAGCTTTCCATGGTTTACCCCAGACGCTTCACATGCCTTGATTCAATCCACTAACAGCACGTCAACCCCGGTATACCACATCGCTCCAATTCACTCTATTCCTTGCCCTCCTTCACCCTCCTGCAAGTTCAGGCCCCGATCACACAAAATCTTTTTCACTCCATCTTTCCACCTCCAATTTGGTCTCCCTATTCTCCTCGTTCCCTCCATCGCCGACACGTATATCCTCTTGGTCAATCTTTCCTCACTCATTCTCTCCATGTGACTAAACCATTTCAAAACACCCTCTTCTGCTCTCTCAACCACGCTCTTTTTATTTCCACACATCTCTCTTACCCTTACCTTACTTACTCGATCAAACCACCTCACACCACACATTGTCCTCAAACATCTCATTTCCAGCACATCCATCCTCCTGCGCACAACTCTATCCATAGTCCACGCCTCGCAACCATACAACATTGCTGGAACCACTATTCCTTCAAACATACCCATTTTTGCTTTCCCAGATAATGTTCTCGACTTCCACACATTCTTCAAGGCTCCCAGAATTTTCGCCCCCTCCCCCACCCTATGATCCACTTCCGCTTCCATGGTTCCATCCGCTGCCAGATCCACTCCCATATATCTAAAACACTTCACTTCCTCCAGTTTTTCTCCAGTTAAACTCACCTCCCAATTGACTTGACCCTCAACCCTACTGTACCTAATAACCTTGCTCTTATTCACATTTACTCTTAACTTTCTTCTTTCACACACTTTACCAAACTCAGTCACCAGCTTCTGCAGTTTCTCACATGAATCAGCCACCAGCGCTATATCATCAGCGAACAACAACTGACTCACTTCCCAAGCTCTCTCATCCCCAACAGACTTCATACTTGCCCCTCTTTCCAAAACTCTTGCATTTACCTCCCTAAAAACCCCATCCATAAACAAATTAAACAACCGTGGAGACATCACACACCCCTGCCGCAAACCTACATTCACTGAAAACCAATCACTTTCCTCTCTTCCTACACGTACACATGCCTTACATCCTCGATAAAAACTTTTCACTGCTTCTAACAACTTTCCTCCCACACCATATATTCTTAATACCTTCCACAGAGCATCTCTATCAACTCTATCATATGCCTTCTCCAGATCCATAAATGCTACATACAAATCCATATGATTTTCTAAGTATTTCTCATATACATTCTTGAAAGCAAACACCTGATCCACACATCCTCTACCACTTCTGAAACCACACTGCTCTTCCCCAATCTGATGCTCTGTACATGCCTTCACCCTCTCAATCAATACCCTCCCATATAATTTACCAGCAATACTCAACAAACTTATACCTCTGTAATTTGAGCACTCACTCTTATCACATTTGCCTTTGTACAATGGCACTTTGCACGCATTCCGCCAATCCTCAGGCACCTCACCATGAGTCATACATACATTAAATAACCTTACCAACCAGTCAACAAGACAGTCACCCCCTTTTTTAATAAATTCCACTGCAATACCATCCAAACCTGCTGCCTTGCCGGCTTTCATCTTCCGCAAAGCTTTCACTACCTCTTCTCTGTTTACCAAATCATTTTCCCTAACCCTCTCACTTTGCACAACACCTTGACCAAAACACCCTATATCTGCCACTCTATCATCAAACACATTCAACAGACCTTCAAAATACTCACTCCATCTCCTTCTCACATCACCACTACTTGTTATCACCTCCCCATTTGCGTCCTTCACTGAAGTTCCCATTTGCTCCCTTGTCTTACGCACTTTATTTACCTCCTTCCAGAACATCTTTTATTCTCCCTAAAATTTAGTGATACTCTCTCACCCCAACTCTCATTTGCTCTTTTTTTCACCTCTTGCACCTTTCTCTTGACCTCCTGTCTCTTTCTTTTATACATCTCCCACTATATTGCATTTTTTCCCTGCAAAAATCGTCCAAATGCCTCTCTCTTCTCTTTCACTAATACTCTTACTTCTTCATCCCACCACTCACTACCCTTTCTAATCAACCCACCACCCACTCTTCTCATGCCACAAGCATCTTTTGCGCAATCCATCACTGATTCCCTAAATACATCCCATTCCTCCCCCACTCCCCTTACTTCCATTGTTCTCACCTTTTTCCATTCTCTACTCAGTCTCTCCTGGTACTTCCTCACACAGGTCTCCTTCCCAAGCTCACTTACTCCCACCACACTCTTCACCCCAACATTCACTCTTCTTTTCTGAAAACCCATACAAATCTTCACCTTAGCCTCCACAAGATAATGATCAGACATCCCTCCAGTTGCACCTCTCAGCACATTAACATCCAAAAGTCTCTCTTTCGCACGCCTGTCAATTAACACGTAATCCAATAACGCTCTCTAGCCATCTCTCCTACTTACATAAGTATACTTATGTATATCTCGCTTTTTAAACCAGGTATTCCCAATCATCATATATATATATATATATATATATATATATATATATATATATATATATATATATATATATATATATATATTTTTTTTTTTTTTTTTTGATTTGTCGCTGTCTTCTGCGTTTCGAGGTAGCGCAAGGAAACAGACGAAAGAAATGGCCCAACCCATCCCCATACACATGTATATACATACGTCCACACACGCAAATATACATACCTACACAGCTTTCCATGGTTTACCCCAGACGCTTCACATGCCCTGATTCAATCCACTGACAGCACGTCAACCCCGGTATACCACATCGATCCAATTCACTCTATTCCTTGCCCTCCTTTCACCCTCCTGCATGTTCAGGCCCCGATCAAACAAAATCTTTTTCACTCCATCTTTCCACCTCCAATTTGGTCTCCCACTTCTCGTTCCCTCCACCTCCGACATATATATCCTCTTGGTCAACCCTTCCTCACTCATTGTCTCCATGTGCCCGAACCATTTCAAAACACCCTCTTCTGCTCTCTCAACCACGCTCTTTTTATTTCCACACATCTCTCTTACCCTTACCTTACTTACTCGATCAAACCACCTCACACCACACATTCTCCTCAAACATCTCATTTCCAGTACATCAATCCTCCTGCGCACAACTCTATCCATAGCCCATGCCTCGCAACCATACAACATTGTTGGAACCACTATTCCTTGAAACATACCCATTTTTGCTTTCCGAGATAATGTTCTCGACTTCCAAACATTCTTCAAGGCTCCCAAAATTTTCGCCCCCTCCCCCACCCTATGATGCACTTCCGCTTCCATGGTTCCATCCGCTGCCAGATCCACTACCAGATATGTAAACACTTTACTTCCTCCAGTTTTTCTCCTTTCAAACTTACCTCACAATTGACTTGACGCTCAATCCTACTGTACCTAATAACCTTGCTCTTATTCACATTTACTCTTAACTTTCTTCTTTCACACACTTTACCAAACTCAGTCACCAGCTTCTGCAGTTTCTCACACGAATCAGCCACCAGCGCTGTATCATGAGCGAACAACAACTGACTCACTTCCCAAGCTCTCTCATCCAAAACAGACTTAATACTTGCCCCTCTTTCCAAAACTCTTGCATTCACCTCCCTAACAACCCCATCCATAAACAAATTAAACAACCATGGAGACATCACACACCCCTGCCGCAAACCTACATTCACTGAGAACCAATCACTTTCCTCTCTTCCTACACGTACACATGCCTTACATCCTTGATAAAAACTTTTCACTGCTTCTAACAACTTGCCTCCCACACCATATATTCTTATACCTTCCACAGAGCATCTCTATCAACTCTATCATATGCCTTCTCCAGATCCGTAAATGCTACATACAAATCCATTTGCTTTTCTAAGTATTTCTCACATACATTCTTCAAAGCAAACACCTGATACACACATCCTCTACCACTTCTGAAACCACACTGCTCTTCCCCAATCTGATGCTCTGTACATGCCTTCACCCTCTCAATCAATACCCTTCCATATAATTTACCAAGAATACTCAACAAACTTATACGTCTGTAATTTGAGCACTCACTCTTATCCCCTTTGCCTTTGTACAGTGGCACTAAGCACGCATTCCGCTAATCCTCAGGCACCTCACCATGAGTCATACATACATTAAATAACCTTACCAAACAGTTAATAATACAGTCACCCCCCTTTTTTAATAAATTCCACTGCAATACCATCCAAACCTGCTGCCTTGCCGGCTTTCATCTTCCGCAAAGCTTTTACTACCTCTTCTCTGTTTACCAAATCATTTTCCCTAACCCTCTCACTTTGCTCACCGCCTCGACCAAACACCCTATATCTGCCACTCTATCATCAAACACATTCAACAAACCTTCAAAATACTCACTCCATCTCCTTCTCACATCACCACTACTTGTTATCACCTCCCCATTTGCGCCCTTCACTGAAGTTCCCATTTGCTCCCTTATCTTACGCACTTTATTTACCTCCTTCCAGAACATCTTTTTATTCTCCCTAAAATTTAATGATACTCTCTCACCCCAACTCTCATTTCCCCTCTTTTTCACCTCTTGCACCTTTCTCTTGACCTACTGTCTCTTTCTTTTATACATCTCCCACTCAATTGCATTTTTTCCCTGCAAAAATCGTCCAAATGCCTCTCTCTTCTCTTTCACTAATAATCTTACTTCTTCATCCCACCACTCACTACCCTTTCTAATCAACCCAACTCCCACTCTTGTAATGCCACAAGCATCTTTTGCGCAATCCATCACTGATTCCCTAAATACATCCCATTCCTCCCCCACTCCCCTTACTTCCATTGTTCTCACCTTTTTCCATTCTGTACTCAGTCTCTCCTGGTACTTCCTCACACAAGTCTCCTTCCCAAGCTTACTTACTCTCACCACCCTCTTCACCCCAACATTCACTCTTCTTTTCTGAAAACCCATACAAATCTTCAACTTAGCCTCCACAAGATAATGATCAGACATCCCTCTAGTTGCACCTCTAAGCACATTAACATCCAAAAGCCTCTCTTTCAATTAACACGTAATCCAATAACGCTCTCTGGCCATCTCTCCTACTTACATACGTATACTTATTTATATGTCGCTTTTTAAACCAGGTATTCCCAATCACTAGTCCTTTTTCAGCACATAAATCTACAAGCTCTTCACCATTTCCATTTACAACACTGAACACCCCATGTATACCAATTATTCCCTCAACTGCCACATTACTCACCTTTGCATTCAAATCACCCATCACTATAACCCGGTCTCGTGCATGAAAACCACTAACACACTCATTCAGCTGCTCCCAAAACACTTGCCTCTCATGATATTTCTTCTCATGCCCAGGTGCATATGCACCAATAATCACCCATCTCTCTCCATCAATTTTTAGTTTTACCCATATTACCCATATATATATATATATATATATATATATATATATATATATATATATATATATATATATATATATATATATATATATATATAATATATATATATATATATATATATATATATATATATATATATATATATATATATATACATATATATGAATATATATATATATATATATATATATATATATATATATATATATATATATATATATATATATATATATCTATATATATATATATATATATATATATATATATTTTTTTTTTCTTTCTTTTTCTTTTAAACTATCCGCCATTTCCCGCATTAGCGAGGTAGCATTAAGAACAGAGGACTGGGCCTTTGTGGAATATCCTCACCTGGCCCCCCTCTGTTCCTTCTTTTGGAAAATTATCTCTGGGTATAGGGATGAAGAATACTTCCCACGTATTCCCTGCGTGTCGTAGAAGGCGACTAAAAGGGGAGGGAGCAGGAGGCTGGAAATCCTCCCCTCATTTTTTTCTTTTTTTTAATTTTCGAAAAGAATTTATATATATATATATATACATATATATATATATATATATATATATATATATATATATATATATATATATATATATATATATATATATATATATATATATATATATATATATATATATATATATGTATATATATATATATATATATAGGGTACTGATTGAGAGGGTGAAGGCATGTACAGAGCATCAGATTGGGGAAGAGCAGTGTGGTTTTAGAAGTGGTAGAGGATGTGTGGATCAGGTGTTTGCTTTGAAGAATGTATGTGAGAAATACTTAGAAAAGCAAATGGATTTGTATGTAGCATTTATGGATCTGGAGAAGGCATATGATAGAGTTTATAGAGATGCTCTGTGGAAGGTATTAAGAATATATGGTGTGGGAGGCAAGTTGTTAGAAGCAGTGAAAAGTTTTTATCGAGGATGTAAGGCATGTGTACGTGTAGGAAGAGAGGAAAGTGATTGGTTCTCAGTGAATGTAGGTTTGCGGCAGGGGTGTGTGATGTCTCCATGGTTGTTTAATTTGTTTATGGATGGGGTTGTTAGGGAGGTAAATGCAAGAGTTTTGGAAAGAGGGGCAAGTATGAAGTCTGTTGGGGATGAGAGAGCTTGGGAAGTGAGTCAGTTGTTGTTCGCTGATGACACAGCGCTGGTGGCTGATTCATGTGTGAAACTGCAGAAGCTGGTGACTGAGTTTGGTAAAGTGTGTGGAAGAAGAAAGTTAAGAGTAAATGTGAATAAGAGCAAGGTTATTAGGTACAGTAGGTTTGAGGGTCAAGTCAATTGGGAGGTGAGTTTGAATGGAGAAAAACTGGAGGAAGTGAAGTGTTTTAGATATCTGGGAGTGGATCTGGCAGCGGATGGAACCATGGAAGCGGAAGTGGATCATAGGGTGGGGGAGGGGGCGAAAATTCTGGGGGCCTTGAAGAATGTGTGGAAGTCGAGAACATTATCTCGGAAAGCAAAAATGGGTATATTTGAAGGAATAGTGGTTCCAACAATGTTGTATGGTTGCGAGGCGTGGGCTATGGATAGAGTTGTGCGCAGGAGGATGGATGTGCTGGAAATGAGATGTTTGAGGACAATGTGTGGTGTGAGGTGGTTTGATCGAGTGAGTAACGTAAGGGTAAGAGAGATGTGTGGAAATAAAAGAGCGTGGTTGAAAGAGCAGAAGAGGGTGTTTTGAAGTGGTTTGGGCACATGGAGAGGATGAGTGAGGAAAGATTGACCAAGAGGATATATGTGCCGGAGGTGGAGGGAGCAAGAAGAAGAGGGAGACTAAATTGGAGGTGGAAAGATGGAGTGAAAAAGATTTTGTGTGATCGGGGCCTGAACATGCAGGAGGGTGAAAGGAGGGCAAGGAATAGAGTGAATTGGAGCGATGTGGTATACCGGGGCTGACTTGCTGTCAGTGGATTGAATCAAGGCATGTGAAGCGTCTGGGGTAAACCATGGAAGGTTGTGTAGGTATGTATATTTGCGTGTGTGGACGTATGTATATACATGTGTATGGGGGGGGGGGTGGGCCATTTCTTTCGTCTGTTTCCTTGCGCTACCTCGCAAACGCGGGAGACAGCGACAAAGTATAAAAAAAAGAAAATATATATATATATATATATATATATATATATATATATATATATATATATATATATATATATATATATATATATATATATATATATATCCTGGGGATAGGGGATTACGAATACTTCCCACGTATTCCCTGCGTGTCGTAGAAGGCGACTAAAAGGGGAGGGAGCGGGGGGCTGGAAATCCTCCCCTGTCGTTTTTTTTTTTTTTTTTTTTTCCAAAAGAAGGAACAGAGGGGGCCAGTTGAGGATATTCCAAAAAAGGTCCAGTCCTCTGTTCTTAGCGCTACCTCGCTAACGCGGGAAATGGCGAATAGTTTAAAAGAAAAGAAAAAAAAAGATATATATATATATATATATATATATATATATATATATATATGTATATATATATATATATATATACATATATATATATATATATACATATATATATATATATATATATATATATATATATATATATATATATATATATATATGTATATGTATATACATATATTTATTATATATTCATTTTGCTTTGTTGCTGTCTACCGTGTTAGCGAGGTAGCGCAAGGAAACACACAAAAGAATGGCCCAACCCACCTACATACACATGTATATACATACACGTCCACACAAGCGAATATACATACCTATACATCTCAATGTATACATATATATACACACACAGACATATACATATATACATATATACATAATTCATACTGTCTGTCTTTATTCATTCCCATCGCCACCTCGCCACACATGGAATAACAACCCTCCCCCCTCATGTGTACGAGGTAGCGCTAGGAAAAGACAACAAAAGCCACATTCGTTCACTCTCAGTCTCTAGCTGTCATGTAATACTGCAACGAAACCACAGCTCCCTTTCCACATCCAGGCCCCACACAGCTTTCCATGGTTTACCCCAGACGCTTCACATGCCCTGGTACAATCCATTGACAGCACGTCGACCCCGGTATATCACATTCTTCCAATTCACTCTATTCTTTGCACACCTCTCACCCTCCTGCATGTTCAGTCCCCGATCACTCAATATCTTTATTCACTCCATCTTTCCACCTCCAATTTGGTCTCCCACTTCTCCTCGTTCCCTCAACCTCTGATACATATATCCTCTTGGTCAATCTTTCCTCGCTCATTCTCTCCATGTGACCAAACCATTTCAAAACACTCTCTTCTGCTTCTCAACCACACTCTTTTTATTACCACACATCTCTCTTACCCTTACATTACTTACTCGATGAAACCACCTCACACCACATATTGTCCTCATATATCTCATTTCCAGCACATCCACCCTCCTGCGCACAACTCTATCCATAGCCCACGCCTCGTAACCATACAACATTCTTGGAACCACTATTCCTTCAAGCATACCCATTTTTGCTTTCGGAGATAATGTTCTCGACCTCCACACATTCTTTAAGGCTTCCAGAATTTTCGCCCCCTCCCCCGCCATATGATTTACTTCCGCTTCCATGGTTCCATCCGCTGCCAAATCCACTCCCAGATATCTAAAACACTTTACTTTCTCCAGTTTTTCTCCATTCAAACTTACATCCCAATTGACTTGACCCTCAACCCTGCTGTACCTAATAATCTTGCTCTTATTCACATTTACTCTCAACTTTCTTCTTTCACACACCTTACCAAACTCAGTCACTAGCTTCTACAGTTTCTCACATGAATAAGCCACCAGCGCTTTATCATGAGCGAACAACAACTGACTCACTTCCCAAGCTCTCTCATCCATAACAGACTGCATACTTGCCCCTCTTTCCAAAACTGTTGCATTCACCTCCTTAACAACCCCATCCATAAACAATTTAAACAACCATGGAGACATCATACACCCCTGCCGCAAACCTACATTCACTGAGAACTAATCACTTTCCTCTCTTCCTACACGTACACATGCCTTACATCCTCGATAAAAACTTTTCACTGCTTCTAACAACTTGCCTCCCACAATATATATTCTTAATACCTTCCACAGAGCATCTCTATCAACTCTATCATATGCCTTCTCCAGATCCATAAATGCTACATACAAATCCATTTGCTTTTCTAAGTATTTCTCACATACATTCTTCAAAGCAAACACCTGATCCACACATCCTCTACCACTTCTGAAACCACACTGCTCTTCCCCATTCTGATGCTCTGTACATGCCTTCACCCTCTCAATCAATGCCTCTCCCATATAATTTACCAGGAATACTCAATAAACTTATACCTCTGTAATTTGAGTACTTACTCTTATCCCCTTTGCCTTTGTACAATGGCACTATGCAAGCATCCCGCCAATCTTCAGGCACCTCACCATGAGTCATACATACATTAAATAACCTTACCAACCAGTCAACAATACAGTCACCTCCTTTTTTAATGAATTCTACTGCAATACCATCCAAACCCGCTGCCTTGCCGGCTTTCATCTTCTGCAAAGCTTTTACTACCTCTTCTCTGTTTACCAAATCATTTTCCCTAACCCTCTCACTTGGCATACCACCTCGACCAAAACACCCTACATCTGCCACTCTATCATCAAACACATTCACAAACCTTCAAAATACTCACTTCATCTCCTTCTAACATCACCACTACTTGTTATCAACTCCCCCTTAGCCCCCTTCACTGAAGTTCACATTTGCTCCCTTTTCTTACGGACTTTATTTACCTCCTTCCAAAACATCTTTTTATTCTCCCTAGAATTTAATAATACTCTCTCACCCCAACTCTCATTTGCCCTCTTTTTCACCTCTTGCACCTTTTTCTTGACCTCCTGCCTCTTTCTTTTATACATCTCCCACTCATTTACATTTTTTCCCTGCAAAAATCGTCCAAATGCCTTTCTCTTCTCTTTCACTAATAATCGTACTTCTTCATCACACCACTCACAATTCTTTCTAACTTGCTCACATCCCACGCTTCTCATGCCACAAGCATCTTTTGCACAAGCCATCACTGCTTCCCTAAATGCCTCCCATTCCTTCCCCACTCCCCTTATCTCCTTTGTTCTCACCTTTTTCCAATTCTGTACTCAGTCTCTCCTGGTACTTCCTCACACAAGTCTCCCTCCCAAGCTCACTTACTCTCACCACTCTCTTCACCCCAACAATCTCTTTTATTTTCTGAAAACCTCTAGAAATCTTCTTCTTCACCTCCACAAGATAATGATCAGACATCCCTCCAGGTGCACCTCTCAGCACATTAACATCCAAAAGTCTCTTTAGCGCGCTTATCAATTAACACGTAATCCAATAACACTCTCTGGCCATCTATCCTACTTACATGTGTATATCTATGTATATCTCTCTTTTTAAACCAAGTAATTCCAATCACCAGTCCTTTTTCAGCACATAAATCTATAAGCTCTTCACCATATCCATTTACAACACTGAGCACCCCATGTATTCCAATTATTCCCTGAACTGCCACATTACTCACCTTTGCATTCAAATCACCCATCACTATAACCCGGTCTCGTGCATCAAAACCACTAACACTCATTCAGCTGCTACCAAAACACTTGCCTTTCATTATTTTTCTTCTCATGCCCAGGTGCATATGTACCAATAATCACCCATTTTTCTCCATCAACATTCAGTTTTACCTATATCAATCTAGAATATACTTTCTTACACTCTATCACATACTCCCACCACTCCTGTTTCATGAGTAGTGCTACTCCTTCCCTTGCTCTTGTCCTCTCTAACCCCTGACTTTACTCCCAAGACATTTCCAAACCACTCTTCCCCTTTACCCTTGAGCTTCCTTTCACTCAGAGCCAAAACATCCAGGTTCCTTTCCTCAAACATACGACCTATCTCTCCTTTTTTCTCATCTTGGGTACATCCACACACAATATATATATATATATATATATATATATATATATATATATATATATATATATATATATATATATATATATATATCATCCCTGGGGATAGGGAGAAAGAATACTTCCCACGTATTCCCTGCGTGTCGTAGAAGGTGAATAAAAGGGGAGGGAGCGGGGGACTGGAAATCCTCCCCTCTTGTTTTTTTTTTTTTAATTTTCCAAAAGAAGGAACAGAGAAAGGGGCCAGGTGTGGATATTCCCTCAGAGGCCCAGTCCTCTGTTCTTAACGGTACCTTGCTAACGCGAGAAATGGCGTATAGTTTGAAAGAAAATAGAAATATATATATATATATATATATATATATATATATATATATATATATATATATATATATATATATATATATATATATATATATATATATATATATATACAGAGAGAGAGAGAGAGAGAGAGAGAGAGAGAGAGAGAGAGAGAGAGAGAGAGAGAGAGAGAGAGAGAGAGAGAGAGAGACAGACAGACAGAGAGACAGAGACAGAGAGAAAACATGGATAACAGCAAATGAATATAAAAATTGCAATTGTATTAAATATATGAGATAGGATCAGCCATGAGAAAAAAGTTAAGCATTCATGAAAAAAGTAGGGAGAAAGAATGGAAAGATGGTAAAGAGAGGCAAAGATGAAATGGGTGAGGGAGTCATCGACCAAAATTGCAAACATTATATCGAGTAAGGAGAAGGGAGGAAGAAAGACGTGACCAGCACAGCTTCATTGAGTCCTACACTGCAATTCGTGACCGACCAGATATTTACAACAATATATGGCCCCTGACACTTTCCTTCTGCACCGGGTGCCCAAAACATCTTCTGTCTCTTTTTTTAATGTCCTCTTTACTTCAACATTTTTCCGAGGTGGACTCATCATATCGCTTACCTCTACCACTCTTTCCTGGAGCCTAGTAACATCTGCCACTCTCTATCTAAAAAGCAGAACCCATAATGATCCTTGTCTTTAGTACTCTTCCTCTGGGGCCAATAATTGTCCTTGGTTCCGGTACTACTCCCCTAGACCACATAATTGTCTTTAACTCTTTTACTTTCATCCTAAGGCTCATCAAACTCTAAATGTCGATCGTCAACGAAGTTTTCGAGCCAAGGAACCTTATCTCAATTGTGATCTGCTGAATACTGAGTGATGGATCATAACTTGAGAATCTCCACAACAAACGTCTGATGCCAAGTGAACAGCAGTTCAGTAGGGAGCAGTTAGTGGAGAGAAATTATATTCTTTGCCATGAAGAGGAGTTATGGTTGGTCTTGACGCAGAATGTTATGCTTGTTGTGATGGAAGGTTTATTGTTTGTTGTGAAGAGGACTTCTTTATTTGTTGTGAGGAAGAATTAGTTTTTACTGCAAGGAGGATTATTTATTTGTTGTGTGGATGGATATACTGTTTGTTGTGAATAGGGTTATTGTTTGTTGAGAGGAAAGATTTACTTTAAGATGTTAGAAAGGACTCATTTCTATATTTTGAGGAAGGATTTATTGTTCTTATTCAGGTAAGATCAATCGATTATTATGGGACAGATATATTTCATTATTGAGGGAGGAATTCCTTTTCCTTTAGAAGTGTATGTGCTGTTTTTTGTGAAATATCTTATTGTTTGTTTTTCAAAATGGTTTTCTTTTCTCTTCTGAAATAGGTTTTGTTGTTTGTTGCGATGGAGGATATTTTTTTGCTTAAAAGAGGCAAGTTATTAACTGCTTTTGATTAAGACTCTACGGCTCATGTTGGTATATTACTTAACCATTTCTTATATCTCCCCCATGGATTCCACTTCAATTTCTATTAGTTTAGTTTCTAAGGTCATGAAGACCTTCATCATGTTATTTCTCATTTTCTAAAACAAAAGACTTTTTACCTGAAATTTACCAAGAATAACTATGTTGACTGTCTGCTTGTTGTGTACTAACTGATGAGACTAAAAAAGGATAACTATTACAATTTCAAAAGCATATCAGAAAGAACACCAACTTATCAGAATATTCTAACTGACACAAAACTTTGCCTTATGAAATTCATTGCTCCAGTCCATGTTGGAGCCAAGTACTTCGTTCTTCACGGTGCTGAGCCTTAAAGAGTCATTACATCAACGCAAGTTAGAGCCAAGAACCTCGTTCTTCACGTTGCTGAGCCTTATAGAGTCACTCCTCCAGTAAACATTAGAGCAAGCTACCCCTTCCTCGATAGAGCTCGATGCCTTAGAGTTGTTTCTCTGAGCTCTTGATATACCTGACGGCTATATAGCGTACACCAGGTTAAAAACAATTGACAGATTCCCTTACTGATGTACATTCATGATGATTTTACAGGATCACATCTTCAGCAACTAAATATATTGGGTTGGTGGACTTTCAACACAAACAAAAACCTCTGACTACACCAGCGTCAACAACAAAGTCAGGAGGTCCAGACAGGTACAGAAGACTCTACCACAACCCTCAGCTACACCAGTAACTTTAGTCATCTCACCTTGGAACTGCAACCTCTACACTCGCAGCCTACTTGAGATAGGCCTCTACAGGGTGAACTCAATAAGTGCCTCGTCCACTATCGTACCCCAGGAAGACTGAAGAGAAAGTGATAGGTTTAGCTTGCTATGCCACCGGATCTAAGTTCATCTAGAGGACTGCAGCTCATACAGACTATACCAAGCACCTCATCCCTTAATCACTGTCAACCTTCGTTGGATAAACTGCATATTATCAACAGTCAAAAAGTCATAATGGATCACTCACGGCAAAAAATTTATTCCCCATTTACGGGATTGTGAGCATACTATGACAGCAGTCTCTACCAACAAAATGTGGTTCTGTTTTGTGTTTGAAGACACGCCAAGGACGTTATTAGATGCATTGTTACCAACCCCGTGCACCGTATTGCAAGTAAGCAAGTATTGCTTACTGCATAGTTGATGTATTTCACGAAAATGTTATACTTTCTGAGTCACTATAGAAATTGATCATATCTGTGTCCTTTATGTAGACACGCTGATGAAGTTGCCAGGTGCATGATGACTAACCCTACATACTTATTCACCAACAGTTCATAGAATTTCTTGGTTGGATCGATAATGCTGGGTGGTGGGGTAATGTCTTTTCTGGAAAATATATTAATATTGACGGTAAGGTTGTACCAACAATACAAAAAGAATGAAGAAAATAAAGGTGGAGGTGTGTGGTTATGCCACTTGACAATGCCATTCCAACCACTCTCTGACCAAACATAATAGGGTACTTTTATCGTCTACTCAGTTTCATCTCTTCTCCAAATATCAATGGCAAGCTGGTCAGCAGCACCCCAAAACTTCAAAGAAGCAATTTGACATGGACCATAAGAGCGTGAGTCTGTTAGTGGGAAACAGTTCAAGCAAATCATGACATTCTCATGATAAAGAGGGAAGGAAAGAGGAAGAGGGAGACATAAATGAGGAGTTTGGTAATGAAAGAGTGCTTGAGACAAGATCTCCAATGAAGATAGAATTCATGTACAGACGGATAAGTGATGAAAGAAAACTGAGAGAACGTAGAGGGACCTGGGCAGAGAAATAGACAGAGGAAGTTATCGAAAAAAAAAGAATATGTTTCACGTAGGAAACAAAGAATGGGAGAGAGATGTGACCAGCACAGCTTTCCTAAATAATGGATGGGTTTTCGGTGAGGCCATTGGTATTTACATGTGCTTGCATCCTGAGTGACAAACGGGTTCCTAGCTAGTGTACTGATGCCTAGATCTCCTATGTGAATCCTTAATGATTTCAGGAATCATAATGTCTCTGCTCATGAGTATGTCAATACTGGCCCCTGTCACAAGCTCCCTCCATCATAGACCCACAACGAGCCCTGCTGCTGCTATCATTCTCTTACACGGATAATATTAGCCCTTCGCATTTGCTCTAAAAAGAGGGGTCCATGATACTGGTTATGCAGTCATTTCTCTCTCTTAAAGGCTTATTGACATCTTTATCACTGGCCTTTTTCCAACGATGACCCATAATGGCCCTTGCCTGCAGTACTCTCCTTGATGTCCATGGTGGTCTTTGCCCCTAGTACTATCCCTTGAGGAGCATGATGGTCCTTGCCCTTTCTTCTATCCCTTGAGACCCATAATCACCCTTGCCTCCTGTACTCTCTCCTGAGGCCCATGATGGTCCTGGCCTCCAGTACTCTTCCTTGAGGCCTATGATGGTTCTTACCTCTAATATTCTCCCTGGAGACCCATAATGGCCTTTCGATTCTTGTATCCTGCTCCTGTGGCTCATACTTCAACAAATGTCGACACCTTGCAAAATCTCCAACACAAGGAACTTCACGTTTCTGGTAATGTAATGCAAGTTTGTGGCCATAGTTTGAGATCCATCAGGACGATTATATTATGTCAAGTGAACAACAGTGGTTATGAAAGGATATATTGGGAGGAATTTAAGTAGGATGATCTAATGATCGATGTGAAAGGATTAATTGTTTGTTGTGAGTGACGATCTATTGTTTGCTGTTCAGGGAGTAATTGTTTATTGCTTGCTATGAGGTAAGATCTATTGGCTGTTTTGAGGAAGGATTTACTCAATGGCGTATGGGAGGATTAGTATGCTTATGAGAGACGATTTATTGTTTGCTTTCAGGGAAAATTCATTCCTCGTTTGATAGAATATTTATTGTGTGGGGGAGAATTTCTTCTTTGTTTTGAATGAGAATGCATAGTTTACTTTCGTTAATTACCTAATCATTGGTAATATATCTCTCGAGGGTAAAATTTCCGATGATATCAGGTTAATACCATAATAATCAAGATGAAAAATATTTCTCAAATCTGAACAATAAATGAAAAACACATGACCTGAAAAATAGCTTAAAATTACTCTGAATTACTGCATTGACTGTATGCTTATTGTGTACTTATAGAAAAACAGCAAATGAATGGCTAAATCCATTGCAAAAATTTATTGAAATGTCAGTAAGGACTCAAACATTTCAGCACAGTAGCAATTGTGAGGTAGAACTGTGGCTCATAGAGCCGTTGCTACAGTACAAATCAGATCCAAGTACCTCATGCTCGACGGTGCTGGGTGTTGTGCAGCTGCTGCACTGGACTTTTCCACCTGAAGCAGTATAACATACCCAACTATTTACCTGAGTCATTGTCCATCAGTGAAGATGACACAAACTCTAAAGTTTTTGAATATATGGAGTGCTTGGAGTTCGTAAGCTCTGTACTTAAACTAAACTCTCTGTTAACTTCATTGTCATCAATATAGAGTTATGGGGTCCAGGCAGACACATTAGACACTAACACAACATTCAGCCTCAGTATCAACAACCCAAGTAATTGTAGTCATCTCGCCTCAGAAATGCGTCCCCTAGACTCGCAGTCTGCTTGAGCTCGGCCCCTACACAGTGATCTCTACAAGGTCCCTCGTCTCCTATCAGACCCAAGTGAGAGCGAAAAGAACGTGATGGGTCAGAAGGCCGCTACACTACAGGATCCAAATTCAGTTCCATGATCACACCTGCAACAGACTATTTCACACCCGAATGGCAAACCAAGAGGAGGCGAATGAATCTGGAGTCAATGGTGTATGTACTTGCTCTGATCTCATCACCTTCTCCTTTACTCAGCATCAAATCTGGTTGAAAAATCTGAACATTAGCAGATTTTCATTGTCCAATATGAATTTAAGTCTCAAGCAACGAGCCTATTTTTCCGTCCAGAATTAATCTTCCAAACTATAACTTGGTCATCCTACAGCTAGGTGAATACCTTCCCTACGACGGTAATTGAAAAATCCTACAGTGATGCTATTTTCCTGTCAGAGCAAAATTCACAATGCATTTGTTCAACATAGCAAAAGATTCAGTACGCATTGATGCTATCACAGTGGTTACTACAGTTACACGGAACTAAGAGTATCTTTTGATAGCAATAGGACATAATTCATGTATGTTATGTCGCACTTATGCCAGAGTGAGATGAAGGCAAAAATGGTCATAAAAGATAAAGGCTGCAGAGGGAATGCATGCTTGAGACAGTAGCAGCTGACCAGATACGGGTCACGCCGAGGCGAATGAATGATGAAAGAGAAACGAGAAAGAGCCAGGCAGGGAGAGGAAGTCGTCTTTAAAAAAGGGGAAATCATTTGCATAGGAAGGAGAAGGTAGGGGAAGAGACGTAACCAGCACTGACTCCTGAATAATGAACAGGTTCTTGATGAAGCTGTTAATCTATACAACCTCATATACCAGAGTGATGGACGGTGTCTTTATTAGACTGTAGATGATTGTATAATCTGAATGGATCCCGAGTGATATAAGCATATGAGGATTCTACTAATGATCACATTAAAACTGATCCTTCACTTTGTATCTCTGTTTCAACGTCTTTGCTGATACCCCGATCTTACAGAGGCCAATAATGGCAACTCCTACTGGTTTCCTTAGCAATGGTCAGTAACGAGTCCTGCTGCTATACCCTCTCATCTAATAGCCCACGATGATCTCTAACAGTAGGGCTTTTCCAAGGAGCACCCATAATGGCCTTTGCCCTCTTGCATTTATCCCTGATGCCCGTAATGCGTCAATCATTGGCCCCTCTACCATCGACGGCCCATGTTAGCCCCTGATTCTACAACGCTCCACGTGGTCCCTACAATGGCATCATCCACTAGCACCTTTCTAGCGAGGGCCCATAATGGTCCTTGCCTCTGTTACTCCTACCCCAGGCCCTTAATGACCTTTGCCTCTAGTACCGCACTATGGTCTCTAATGATTCAGTTTGCTTTTTGCTCTCCTCGTGGGCCAGTAATGGTTCATTTCTTTAGTACTCGTTCCCTGAGGACTGTAGACAACTGACGACATATCAAAGTCAAGGAACCTTACGTCACTCGCAACATATTGTAAATCTGTGGACTGCTATATAGTGAGTGATGGATCGTAAGGTGAGATTCACCACAACGAGTTTCTGACGCCAAGTAAAGAGCAGTTATGTCGGATTTATAGAGTCGTTAGTGAGGGAAGGTTTATTGTTTGTTTTGAGGGGATTATATTAACTGATGCGAAGGGGGATTAATTGTTTGCCTTCAGAAGAGCTGAGTAGCTGTTTTGACAGAAAGGTAATTTATTCTAAGGTGAGTATATTCTTTTATTATGATGGGGATTGATTGCTTGATATGAAGTAGTATTTATTGCACGTTGTTAGGAAATTTATTGTTTCGTTTGAAGGAGGACTTATTTCTTGCTTTCAAGGATTATTATTCTATTCGGCAAAGACTTATTGTTTGTTATGACAGAGGATATTGTGGTGGAGGATCTATCATTTGCTGGGAGCGAGACTATATGATTTGTTTTCATACATCAGTTATTCCCTACTTGTTGCCCTTACATAACGTTGCCGATAATACGAGAGGTTTTATGATAATGAAATCTTCCATTAAGTTGATTTCCATTCTAGAAACAAAAATGACTCATGTCCTGTAAAATGAGCTGATTTTTTTTGTACTAGATATCGACTTGTGTGTCTTGAAGAATAATGAGGGAAAAGCTAAACCAAGAGTGGAGAAATATATGAAAATTTCAAAAAAAATTTCAAGCCCATTACCGGTTTTGACAGAAATATGTCAAATAGATCGTTACTCCATTACAAATTAGCACAAAGTAGTACTTCGTCGTCGACGGTGCTTGGTATCATTATGAAGTCGTTGCCGTAGTACAAATTGTTGGGTGAAAAGGAGTCCTTGTATGGAACTCTCAAACCTAAATTGATGTAGCCTACAGTAGGATGAAGAGATGCTGATGTGAATAACAACATCTAGTTGTCATCCTCGATAACCACACCAACTCATAAGTTACGTCACAATGTATGCCGTACCCTGGGATGTTGAATATATAACAAACACACTAAAACCAACAAGGAAAATACATGACAATTAGTCCTCAACAGCTTCGATGTCAGTAATACAGAGTAAGTCATTCTAAGAGGGCATAAAGAACACTAGCATTCCAGCAGTACCCCTACTCTCCACTGCGCCTCTGATAGCACTCACCTCACCTTTTTAATGTATACTGCAGACCGGTGGCGTCCCTGAGCCAGGCGTCTCCAGGGAGGTCTTCATAGCACACTTCGTCCAGACCTTAGTGAGAATGAAGAGAAAGTGACAGGCCCAAATTGCTCCACTACAGGTTCTAAATTCATTTCCAAGCTTATAGCCACCCTACTTCAGCCGACCACTCCTCACAAGAGTGGCAAACAAAAGGGAAGAGAATGAAGCTGGCGTCAGTGGTGCCTCTCTAAGTGCTCCATCCAGTCTGGTCACCTCCTCCCTTCTCCATCGTCAACTACGGTTTGAGGAACAGCACGTTAGGGTCAGGACGTTAATCAATACTCATTCAGTTCTTAAGTGATGCACATACCTGATTTTACCCCCAAAAGGTTGTCCTACCAAACTTGTCCCGTTACCGCCTTAAGTTAAGCTGCTGAATTGCTAAAAGCCCCTTTCTGTAGCGAGAGGTACAATTTCCTCATGAGAGAGAGAGAGAGAGAGAGAGAGAGAGAGAGAGAGAGAGAGAGAGAGAGAGAGAGAGAGAGAGAGAGAGAGAGAGAGAGAGAGAGAGAGAGAGAGAGAGAGAGAGACCGCAGGAAAATACAGAGTAACGAAGAACGAGTTGCTGTGAGTTATGTGTAGTTTGTGGACTGAAAGCCAGCTGCTCAGGTTTAGGTCAGGTGGAAAGATAAGTCAACCATGCCGGGCAAAGGAATGACACTTGACAGACACTGAAGTGCTGGCTTACTGCGCACCTCTCAGTAACCAACCCGATACCCAGGATGGCTAGAGAGAGAGAGAGAGAGAGAGAGAGAGAGAGAGAGAGAGAGAGAGAGAGAGAGAGAGAGAGAGAGACAGACAGACAGAGACATGGAGAGAGAGGTGGCAATGAAAGATAAATCCTGCAGATGGATACAGTAAACAAGATACGAACGGCCAAGAAGACGAATGAGTGATGAAAGAAAATAGGAAGAGATCGAAGCAGAAAAAAATAGGTAGAGGGAGTAGACGGTGAATAGGGATGAATGATTCACAGGAAGAAGGGAAGGAGAGAGACACGTGTCCAAACACACCTTCCCTTAGTGATGGACGAGTTCCTGGTGAAGCTATTGGTATTTACATCTGCATTAACCCCGCCTGATAGACGAGTTCCTGATTAGTCCACTGATGCTTAAATCTCCCAAGTCGATCACGAGTGATGGATAGGCTACTGATGGCTCTTCTGATGCTTACATCAGAACTGGCCTCTTAACTTGGCTTTAAGCAACAAGGGCCCCACAGCGGTCCCTGCTGCTATCCCTCTCTTACCGAGACTAATAATGGTCCCTCGAGTTAATCAGATCTCTTAACAAGGGGCCATAAAGGACCCTAGTAATTTCTCACTCTCCAAATGTCCTATGAGTATGTCTGATACTAGCTCTTTTCAGCGAGGGCCCATAATGGTCCTTGTCTCTGACACTCTTCCTTAGGGGAGCATAATGATCCTTGCCTCTGGTACTCCCCTTGGGGACCATAATGGACCTTGCCTCTGGTATTATCCCCGTAACGTCAATAATTCAACGAACGTCGTCAGCCGGCCAAGTTTCCGGACGAGGGAACCTCACGTCATTGGTAATATATTGCAAATTTGTGGTCTGCTGTATACTGAGTGATGGATCTTAACTTGAGATTCACCACAACGAGTTTCTGATGCCAAGTGAACAGCAGCTATGAAGGATTTATAGGGAGTCGTTAGTGAAGGAGGGTTTATTGTTTGTGGTGTGGAGGATTTAGATTTTGTTGGGAGGTAGGATTTATGGATTGATATGAGAGAGGTTTTATTGTTTGTTGTGAGCAAGGATCTATTGTTAATTGTAAGTTAGGATATCTTGTTTGCTGTGAGTGAGGATTGGATTTTTTGCTGTGGATTTAATTTATTGCTGTGAGGAGGATTTATTGATTGATGTGAGAAAGGATTTATAGGTTTTTGTGAGGGAAGGTTTATTGTATGTTGTGAGAGAGGATTAATTGTTTGCTGTGAGAGCAAAAAGGCGTCACCAATCGTGGGTAATTGTTTACTGTCTGCTGTTGGGTATTTACTAAAGAAAGACAAGCGAAACATTAAACTTACTGAAAAATATAAGGTCACAACACAAACTTACCAGCAAAGTTGGCTTATGTAACACTTTTTTTTTTCTAACCTTATGGAGTCATTCCTTCAGCGTAAGTTAAAGCTAAGTACCTCATTCTCCACGATGCCTGTCATTATGGAGACGTTGCTCCACTGCAAGTTGAGGCCGAGCACTTTTGGTTCCGCGCTCTCAAGTAGACCACTGTACTGTTCCTAAAGAACGTTGTGTTAGTTTGTGATTGCAATATATTTTTTCTCAGCATCATTTTGATATATATATATATATATATATATATATATATATATATATATATATATATATATATATATATATATATATATATATATATCATTATTTTTCTTGTGACATATTTCCTTTATGATAAATCTTCTGAGATTCACTTGCTAATCTATCACATTTTTTAGATTAATCGACTTTTTATTCTTTTTACAAAAATACGTTGGGATATAAGTAAACGTGTAAAGAAGTGAGCAACTTAACGCACAGACTTACTGGAAAAAGAAGAGAAAAAGTTATTCTTGGGTCAGATTAGAGAAGATGAGGAAGGATGGAAGTTGGTACATTATGTGTGGACTTTATGGTTACCTCCAGACCCATCAAGATGTAAGGGGCCGTCAGGGGCTTTACCTGGCGCTGTATGGTAATAACAGTGCTTCATCCAGGGCCCCTTTCTGTGCCCTCCTTGTCTGCACTGAGTAAATAGCTCAGACCCGGAAATGAGCTTACTAGGCGTTTATGCTTCATACAGGGCGTCCATGATATTTGCATGGCGACATACTTATTATATATCTGCGACCGGAGATGAGCTTAACCAAAGCCCCAGAATGAGCTTAACAGACGTCCACACAACAACGATCATGCTTCATGCCTGGCTCTGACGGCCTACAAGGCTTCACACCGTCGATACAGCTCAGTGACCCGCAGCTCATCAACGAGATGAACTGAGGCCCATTGATGAGACCTCACTGAGGAGAAGGATCGACCTGACCCAAGGCTCAGGAATGAATCTAACCAAGTCCTGTGACGCAGTTCAGCCTTCGTCCGAGAACGAGACGAATCAACAACATGAACGAGTTACACGAGAGTTGATGAACACACTGACCACAGAGAAAACAACAACAAAGTGTATGACTTGGGCCAGACTATACGTAGACGTGAGGCGAACGAATTATAAATTCAACGGGACGGAGTTATCTTGAGATGTGACCGATTGTAACATACGATTACCAGTTCTTGGAATCCATGATATTCCCTTATGATGAGTAATGCAAACCATACATCCAAAAAAGACAAATCTCATCATAGATTTTCTATTTCTTTTAACAATCTGTTTAAAGATCTCTCTTTGAAATTTGTATAGACTGAAATATATTATCAGGGTTGCACATTCTCATGTTTTGATATACTTGTAACCATGTGTTGAAACCAAACAGAGGTTATGATGCCTTAATCATACGTCCCATCAGTCTTAAAGCACCATCTATAGTAATGGATTACGTAGTTTCAGTTACATATACTTTGCGAGGGACGTATGACAGAAGACAGAGGCACGTAATTCTTCCTTCATATATTGAAGCTTTTTGGTAAGGGAAAAATACGAATGTGCACCTCCAAGTAGCCAGGCGACCCTCACCGTATCCCAGGTGATGTGGTAGAAGATCCCTCTCTTCTGTTGGACGACACCCTTCATCCAGACGACTCTCTACTGCCAGACGATACTCTGACGCCCGACGACTACTTTGTGTCACACAACCCCATTTTGCTAGACGACCTCCTAGCACCAGACAGCCCTCCCTTGTGCCAGATGATCCAACCCTTGTGGCAGACGATCCCCCTTGTGCCACACTACCCCCTCGTGTTAGACGACCAACTTGTGTCGACCATATCAGATTGTTTCCTTAAAAAGCTAGAAATAGAACGGCTTTAGCGTCATGGTGTAGAATGTCAGCCTGGGAGGTGTAGTCGTCAGACTGTCAGCCTGGGGTGTGGTTGTGCCTTGAGGTACGTCAGTCAGTCAACGCGAGAGCTGTTGTTTTCTGAGAATCAGTTTAGTTGGTGTGGTCGTCCGAAGGTCAGCTGAGGAGGTGTGGTCTTCGGTGTCAGCCTTACGAGCTGGGTTTGTCGGAGGGCCACACTGGAAGTAGAGATCTCTCATCCTACCCTGTAACCGGTACTGTTTAAATTAGACCTCAAGCCTCCCAGAATGTGTCATTCACTCGCGCTAAGTCACCCACTCGTCCCAGGATAATCCAGTCACTGACAGAGTCACAGCTACTCTCAGGTGCGCCAGTCACTTTGCTGCCTTGTGAATATTGTAGGCGTGTGTTACATTCGACCTCTGAATATCACTCAACTATTCAGGGTCTTAAGCGTAAATATCACCAACACTCAACAGCTCAGGGCCTCACTAGCAAAGGTCTTCAATGTTGGAATGTTCAGGGCCACACCTCTGAATATCACCAGACAGATCAGAACCACATCAAATAACATTACGAGAACCCTGCAGTTCAAAGTGTTTGATTCTAGAGATGCATACTGGATTATGTACGACATATTGGAGACATGATGGTATGAACTTTGGTGTATGCAGGAATATCTTGTCAATAGCTTTGTTCGACTGCGTATTCTAATTCTGTCCAGAAAGTTTAGCTTCGTATGTGACCGACGAACTGCATACTTATTGCCGAATGTTAATGCGCAGTTTTTCCAACCAAAGTTGACGACGGAGAAAGGGCGTAGATGAGAAGATCAGGGGACACCTAGAGACACTACTGATGTCAGCTTCATTCCTTCTTTGTTGCGTTTGGCACAACGGGTTAAGGTTAAGGAAACAGTGATCCAGGAGTTCGACGTAACTCCCGTTGTTGGAGAAGCGTGGGGCCCTGTTGCTTTCTTTCAGTCTCGCTGGGGTCCTGCAATGGACGAAATGCCTTTATTTTTCTTTTCTTTTTTCGAGGAATGTTTCGGAGAGGCCCGATACCATGAAATTTGTTATGCATAGTTGACCTGGGTGTAAATTCTGTTGTCGTGGAGAATATAAGCATTATTATTGGTTGTATCTCCTGTCCTGCACGGAGTAACTTACTTATGATACATGGCTAACACTGTAGATGCTGGAACGCAGGTTTTGCACATAGTTCTTGATGGTTGTGAATTTATTTCAATACATTATTCGAAAAGTAAATTTCGCACGGTTTCATACTTTTCACTGGAACATTGTAATGTGCTAAGCTGTTGTTACTAATTTTACTTCTTTTTATACATGTCTACAGATACTTTCTAAGAGCATGGTTTATTGAGGTAGAGCGATTGGTGGAAATGATCTTGCCTTGGTCTTGAATACCTGGTACCTGGCGACAGAGGACCTCCTCCTCCTCCGTAAATGCACCAACGCTCAACATTTCAAGGAATAAAATTGTTTGTTGTAAGTCAGGATTTATTGCTTGTTGTGAGAGAAGAGGAACTCACCAGTCATAGGTAATGTAATATTGTCTCCTTTGTTGTGTAGTGAGTAAAGGAAAATATGAGAAACCTTAAAAAAATTAGATATTTATGAAAGATTATCAAAACACAAATTTACCAGGACAATAGCAGTTATGACAGCTCTTTACCTGATGGTGTTATCAAGTTCGAGTCAGGGCTGGATTCCTCGTTTTCCAGGACGCTAGGTGTTACGAAGTCAGTCCCCCAGTACAAGCTGAGGCCAAGTACTTGCGATTCTCTGTCCTGCGCGAGGTCATTGTGCTGTTGATAAAGCACAACATATGTAGTGGTCAGTTTATGTTATCTCTTTCTTGTCATATCTCTTTGGAATCTAACTCAAATCCTGTTTTCTACTAATCTAGGCTGACATTTTTTTTTTTACCCAAAAATTTGGGTGTTTTCTGCAGGACTTTGGATTGGCGTTCGTCACTAAGACATTTAATTTTTTTTCTTACGATAAACTCTCTTTAGGATTCATCTTTCGAGAGCACGACGTGCTGATCTCAAAAAAAAAAAAAAAATTACTTGACTTTTTTTTCTTTCTATTTTGGTGTAATATTCTGGACGCTAAAATATGCCACAATACTTCGGGATATAAGTAAGGCTATACGGTAGCATGCAACTCGAGGCACCGCTTTCCAGGAAACTGGAAAAAGAAAAAGAGAGAAAGTTATTTCTGGTTCAGATTAAAGCAGATGAGAAAGTAGGGAAGTTGGTACATTATGTGTGGACTTTATGCTCGCCACTAGACCCATAAGGATGTACGGGGCCATCACTGGGCTTAGCAGGCGCTGTACAGTAATAATAGTGCTTCAGCCAGGGCCTCTCGCTGTGCCCTTCTTGTCCGCGCATAACTCAGGCCCGGTTCACTGGATGTTTATGCTTCACACAGGACCTGCACGATACTTGCATGGTGACATACTTATACAACTACATTCGAAGAGGAGCTTAACCAAAGCCCCAAACTGAGCTTAGATGACGCCCACACAACAATGACCAGGCTTCATGCTTGGCTCTTACCGCCTACAAAGCTTCACATTATCGATTCAGCTCGGTGTCGTGAACCTGCATGACTGAAGATCATCAAAAAGCTTAAAATAGGCTCAGGAACAAGCTTAAGAGAGACCCAAGAATGAACTCAAGCGAGGCCCGGAATGAGCTTCGCTAAGGTCTAGGAACGAGCTTAACCCAGGGTCATGAGTGAGCTTAGGTAAGTCTTGTGACGGAGTTCAGCCGTCGTGCATAAACGAGCATAACTAACGCTCCGAATGAGACCCCCCCCAGCAAGTTGGTGCATTACGAACGAGATATGCAATACACGGAACAAAGCTAATCATGTGTAACCCATTGTAACATACGACTGTGAGTTTTTGAGACAAAAAATCAAGAGCTTTCAAATATTGGAAGAATGAAAGCCATACATGTGAAAAGATAAATCTCATTATGGATAGTCTTTGTAGTGACATTTTATTATGCAATTCTCTGTTTGAATAGTGTTAAGGACTTATAAATATCAATGTCATGGTGTAGTTTGGTATTTTCTATAATGAGATACCATATGTTCAAGCCATACGTGGTTTTGATACCTTAAACAGACGTCGCTTTTGAGCCATGATTTTGTTTTCACCAGCCTCGATGATAGATAACACTAGTGGGTTACAAAACTTCCAATGCGCATGTACCTCTCACACTGTGGGGCTGACAACGAAAAGTCGCAGAAATGAAATGTGTTAAGTGAGAATATTAACGACTTCCATCATGCACCAGACGACCCGCTGTGCAAGACACACACACACACACACTCAACCACCCACCCGGTGCCAGACGATTCCCTCCTCCCCCACTTGAGCTAGACTATCCCTTCCTTTAACCAGTCAAACCATCCTTTATGACAGAGGACTATCCTTTAAGCCAGTCAACCCTCTCTTGTCAGACGACCCACCTTTAGTGCCCGAAGAACTTTTCCCTTCACCATGTACCAGACCACGCCCTTCTGCGAGACGACTGTCCGTTATGTCAGACGAGCTCCGTCCTACCCCTTGCGCCAGACGAGTCCATCGCTGCCACACAACCTCCACTTATGCCAGTCGTATTAGACTGTGTTGCTAAAAAACGGAATTTATTGTGAAATTAGCGTAATGATCCTGAGTGTCACAACGGGGGGTTAGTTAGGTCGTCAGAAAGGCAGCCCTGGATATGTGGTCATCGTAATGTCAGCCCTGGAGGTGTGATCGCCAGTGTCAGCCTAGGAGGTGAGGCTGTTCGAGTGCCAGTCTGGGAGGTGTGGTCGTCAATGTCAGTCCTGGGGAGGAGGTTGTCATAGTGTCCTTCTGATGGGTGAGATCATCAGAGTGTCATCCCGGAGGTAAGTTTGTCAGTGTCAGTAACCAGAAGGTGAGGTCGCCAGTCTAATTCCTGGCTGAGTGGACGTCAGTATCATTCCTGGCTGAGTGGTCGTCAGTATCATTCCTGGCTGAGTGGTCGTCAGTATCATTCCTGGCTGAGTGGTCGTCAGTATCATTCCTGGCTGAGTGGTCGTCAGTATCATTCCTGGCTGAGTGGTCGTCAGTATCATTCCTGGCTGAGTGGTCGTCAGTATCATTCCTGGCTGAGTGGTCGCCAGTATCATTCCTGGCTGAGTGGTCGCCAGTATCATTCCTGGCTGAGTGGTCGCCAGTATCATTCCTGGCTGAGTGGTCGCCAGTATCATTCCTGGCTGAGTGGTCGTCAGTATCATTCCTGGCTGAGTGGTCGTCAGTATCATTCCTGGCTGAGTGGTCGTCAGTATCATTCCTGGCTGAGTGGTCGTCAGTATCATTCCTGGCTGAGTGGTCGCCAGTATCATTCCTGGCTGAGTGGTCGTCAGTATCATTCCTGGCTGAGTGGTCGTCAGAGTCTCAGCGGGGGAGGTAGGGTCGTCAGGGTGTCAATATGAGAGACTGGACGTTAGAGTCAACCTGAAGGTGGGTTCGTTAGTGTCAGCCCGGGAGGACAGGGTCGTCTTCCGTCTCAACAGCGTTACTAACAGGAACTTTATCTATGTGATGACTGTGTGTGTGTGTGACTGTTATCATGTTACTGCATGTGTCTGTGTAACTGCATATGACTGTGTAATAATATATGACTGCATGTTGCTGGATGAACACACGAGTGGCTGGGTCTGACTGCTGGTGAGGTGTATATATGTGTGTCATTATTGATGAGATGTGGTATTGTGTATAACTGTGTTTGACCGTATGTGGTTGTATGTGACGTGAACATTAAGTATGAGTTACACTTAAAGGTGACATATTCTTCATATGGCAATACTACTTATATTTAAAGGCGGTGGCCATTGTAACTGTGGCAACATAATGTATCATCAAGGATGGGAATTGTCATAAATGTAGGATATGCGCTTAAAGGTAAAAGTCATCGTACATACGACATGCATATGGCAACAAGACCTATGCCCAAACTTGAAACTCGTCATACATGTGGCACAAGACCTGTACTCTAGTGAGAGAATCAACATACTTGTGAAAACATGATCTATAGACGAGGAAAAAATTTATCGTATTAGTGGCAGGGTACCTATCGTCAAAAGTAATAATCATCGTACATCAGACACAGGAATCTATTTTTTTTCACGGTTAACAAAATATCGTTTTCATGCGTCATAGATTATTGCAAAGGATATTTAATATAAAAAAGTCACTAATCGCGAACGAATCCAGATATTCTCCCTACAGCAAGCTTGACAAACGTGTCTTCACTACACCTGCGATGAATTTAAATACACTTCATCTTCACAACTTCCAAGATATATCTGTCATTTGGTTTGACTCATTGAGGTGAGGCCAAAAGCTAAGGATAGGGTGCTGATTGCTGGAGAACATAAGATTATCAAACCTAAATCTAATTTACCTTCGACAAACGTGTCCCAACGTCAACATCAATACGTCCTCGATACCTCTGGTCTTCTTCAACTTGACCAAATGCTGTAGTTAAAGTGTTCATCGATGGAAAGAAAAAGAGATTAATGTAAAGACCAATGTCAATACAAGAACCTGGACAGAAATAATATGGTATCCTTTCTATAGCGGGGACACAGAAATGAAGAGAAGAAGATATGTCATGACAAGAACAGTGTCCCTCATGTATCATATTCCAGGAGTTGTATTATCGTACGCTTACGTTTCAGTCATCGTACTCACAGGTCTTATGGCAGCACCAGTTGGTGACAGCCTCCAACCATTTTCCCCACCCTTGCGTGAGACCAGTGGAAATAACTGTAGAAATATTAGGTTATAATTCATGATAATGCTTCATAAATAATACCCCAGGAGAGTCTTGGCGGCCTTGAAGGTAATATGCTAATGGGTAACTCTGGCCGCAGAGTCACGCGTGATCTGGGCGAGAGTGTGTGGCGTCTTTCGCCTCCCAGAACTGCTCGTTGTGAGGAAGACCTGAGCCAAGTTATGACTAGCGAGGAGACTAACACTCCTCTCAGCGACGAGAATTAAGTAAAACAGTAAAAGAATTTTACAGAAATAAAGTATGCAGTTCCTAATCTCAAGAAACGAATATTTGATGCAAACGATGGATTGAGACTTCATTAGAAAAATACTAAATGCGTCGAGGCCTTTCGAAGCTTGCTTGAGAATGTTATTATATTCGTCATGCGCAATATAGAGATTGGTCAGCTCAAGTGGCTGGAGACCCACTGAACCTCAGAGTATTCCTGTGACTTAGTGAATCGACAAGTCAGTGAGTCAGTAAGCAGTGAGTCAGTGAGAATGTCAGTCAGTAAGTCAGCAAATCATCTAGGCAGTGACTCTGCGAGTCAGTGAGTCGCTATATAATTCAATCAATGGGTCTGCAAGTCATTGAATGTTGAAAGACCACGCAAGTCTACAAACTTTGTCAAGGTCATGAGCAGTGGTTATTAACCACGACCAGCTAGCGTGCCTGCCATGTTTTAGGATTGTGTTTTAAAATGTCTGAACACTATCAATGCATATTGATAAGCCGATCAATACTGACGTACAGGGAATTGTATTACAGTTGCTGAAGTAAGAATTCTTTCCGACGAACGATTATTTCCACGTTCATAATCAATTGCTAGCGTTTTGAGCTCGACGATACTGACCTTGAAAATGATGGCGTCATCTTTGATTTGACCTTGTAAGGGTCAGGTCAAAGGCCAAGAAGGCCATCATATGCAAGAGTCGTAGCCTCTTACTCAAGGGCCGTATTGTTGCGTATTTCGTGCGCAAATGTCGTACCATCGTACTCAAAGGCCATACTGTCGTGCTCAAGGACCATATCGTCGTGCTCAGGACCAAACCACCACACTCACTGGCCGTACTGACGGGTTCCAGATCCTGTGCTCACGGGACTAATGGACTTGTCTTGAAAAATCAAGGGGAGCTCAGTTACTCCTCCTTGGGAACGCCAACACAGGCAGTAACGTACACCGCAGATAAATTCATCAGTGGAGGCTATTCACTTGGCTATGCTCACCTTGTCACCTTGTCTTACGAGACATTTCTTGATCCAGATCCAAGTGACTGGAGATATAAAGTCATGAATGTTTTTCCCTAACACTGACGGGAAGGGACGGGTTGTAGGCGTCGCGATAAAGTTGGGAGGGGCTTATTGTAAGGTCCCTGTGGGGTAGTTGTGTGGCGAACGGGTTTGTAGAGCTCGAATGAGGTCTACTGTAGGAGTTGCCGGAGCATATTCCTGAAGAAAGAGATGAGAAAGTAGATCGTAGTGCTCAACTCAAGTGCATCAGCTTAACAAGAACATGGCCTACAGTAATCATTCACAAGATCTGGGCTTTTTTAAGGACGGTCAGTAAACGTCAGGATGCAACAAATCCAAACATTATTCATAATCCTCTATTAGTGGCACCACTGGACAAGAAAAAGTATGTCTTGCAATATGAAAGACAGACATATGCAAAGATTTCTTAAAACACTTAGAGATCATGTACAATTCAGAAGTCAACAGTAAAGTGTTTAGTTGACGATTCTCACTTAAATCATGAATATCCCATTTATCGTTTATTTTATGATGTCCTTTTTTGGCTCATACAAAACGGTATACGATATTTTAACACGTGATGAGGATAGAAATATCAGCGTCATCTCCCCGAGTCCTCTTTTGTCGGGGATATCTCAAACATAATTGAAGAGTTTAGTAAGTAAAACCGTATGCGCTAGATTGCGCCGCCGTGTTTTGTTCTAAAATATTTACCAACTGGTACACACGCACACACACACACACACACACACACACACACACACGCACACACACACACACACACACACACACACGTGTGGGCCTCCTTGGTGTTATAGTTGCCTTACCTGTCCTTGAGTCAGCACGGGCCCGCCTGTGGTCGGGCTTGGATGAGTTCCAACCCTGGGTGCGACAGTCGGCCCTCCCCCATCCTAGGTGTTCATCTTAACCTTTGGGCTGATCGATGAATAGGCACCTGGTTTATGCTGTGATGTATATGTGTGTGTGTGTGTGTGTGTGTGTGTGTGTGTGTGTGTGTGTGTGTGTACACGTGGAGGAGTAAAGACATGTTCAATACACAAGGCTAAGAAACAGAGCAACACGAGTGCAAAACTCTGTTCTCGTTACAGAATGTAATCATCATACACACGGCCTTCCGCGGGGTAGTGTTTAGCGTCACGAGCCCAATGTGTTTCCAATGTTGGGCACGTCAGTCGGCCTACAGCTTACATAATTATTCATCCTCTTCTCAGGGCTGGTCGACATATTGGTACCGGGCTTAGGCAGCTCTGCAATTACCTATTTATCCTGTACGGAGAGAGAGAGAGAGAGAGAGAGAGAGAGAGAGAGAGAGAGAGAGAGAGAGAGAGAGAGAGAGAGAGAGAGAGAGAGAGAGAGAGAGAGAGAGAGAGAGAGAGAGAGAGAGAGAGAGAGAGATTCTTCCACGAATTAACTAACCGCCATGATTAATGCTTCACTCAAAAAGTCTAATTGCCTCACAACTTGGAAGACAGCATACGTCACTCCCCTACTTAAAGCCACTCACCCAGAGTCTCTTAATAGCCTACACACTTCTTCCATCACTACAATCCCCAGTGTAATCTGTGAGAGTTTTGTGTATGACGGACTCATACTGACATCGAGGATTCAATAGACTCTCATCGATTTGGGAACGTAAACTCTTCCTCTAATACTCACTGTCTTGTTGGTCTTACTCAGCCATAACATCGTCTTAAAAAGAAAGCCGTCAACGTAAGACTACAGGAGCGTCTCGTCTTAGGGCCGGCAGACATCCTGATCGGGCGACATCAAGCCCTTTGGTTTCGTAAGGCCACCTTCACCTTACTACCCCTCAAGTGTTACTGATGACCACAGGAAACTAGGATGGGGCCGCTCTACTTCCCAATTCTTACCAATAACGGCTTAAGGGACACAAACCTCTGCTGGAAGACGACTCCATCTTTAGCATCATTATCAACAAATTCTCTCCTGAATTACGTGCCCTTCAGGACATCTTCGACAACGTTCAGGTATGGAATACAGCCAACTTTGACGATGTGTACCATCTCGATGTCACTGTAGATGACGGTTTAAACTGGAAAGTCATATCAGCACTCTAGACATATCTTCTTTGTAACGTCTGTACCTTCTCCTACAAAGATCACTAGGAGTTCCACCATCTGAGCTCAGGAATGTGTGTACCATCATCAATCTTCCAAAGCTAACCCACTTCACCACTGCCTGGTCCTCATCCCTTACAGCTATAGAGAAGGACCAGCTGGAAAAGGGTGCAGAAAAGAGCATTCAGAATCATCCTGGCCCCATCTTGCTTAACCTATCCACCATCTCCGACTACCGTTGGTAGCTCACACGACACTGGGATTAAACTGCTGACAACCCTTCTTACTTTTCTCATAGTTAAGCTAATGGATGTGTCAGTTACTGTATTACTCTCACAATTCATCACAAAATGTTCAACTAAGTATCACGAAGTGCATTAATGTAAAGACCACACTATCTACTCCGTAAAGATTTCAATACATCCGCCACTCTGAACATGTAGCTATACCTCACTCACGTGCTTATCCGAACTTTGTATAGAAATATCCAGCCGTACTTTCATCTTATCCTCTTTTATTATGGGCTAACTAGTCGCTATTATGATCTCACATTTCTGTAATATCTCAAATTTTTTATCTGTATATTTTGAGCTGAATGGCTGTCTAGAATCAATAAACAGTTAATAATACTAACTCTCTCTCTCTCTCTCTCTCTCTCTCTCTCTCTCTCTCTATATATATATATATATATATATATATATATGTATATATATATATATATATATATTATCTCGGAAAGCAAAAATGGGTATGTTTGAAGGAATAGTGGTTCCAACAATGTTGTATGGTTGCGAGGCGTGGGCTATGGATAGAGTGGTGCGCAGGAGGATGGATGTGCTGGAAATGAGATGTTTGAGGACAATGTGTGGTGTGAGGTGGTTTGATCGAGTAAGTAACGTAAGGGTAAGAGAGATGTGTGGAAATAAAAAGAGCGTGGTTGAGAGAGCAGAAGAGGGTGTTTTGAAATGGTTTGGGCACATGGAGAGAATGAGTGAGGAAAGGTTGACCAAGAGGATATATGTGTCGGAGGTGGAGGGAACGAGGAGAAGAGGGAGACCAAATTGGAGGTGGAAAGATGGAGTGAAAAAGATTTTGTGTGATCGGGACCTGAACATGCAGGAGGGTGAAAGGAGGGCAAGGAATAGAGTGAATTGGAGCGATGTGGTATACCGGGGTTGACGTGCTGTCAGTGGATTGAATCAGGGCATGTGAAGCGTCTGGGGTAAACCATGGAAAGCTGTGTAGGTATGTATATTTGCGTGTGTGGACGTATGTATATACATGTGTATGGGGGTGGGTTGGGCCATTTCTTTCGTCTGTTTCCTTGCGCTACCTCGCAAACGCGGGAGACAGCGACAAAGCAAAAAAAAAAAAAAACAAAAAAAAAAAAAATATATATATATATATATATATATATATATATATATATATATATATATATATATATATATATATATATATATATATATATATATATATATATATATATATATATATATATATATATATATATATATAATATATATATATATATATATATATATTATATATATATATATATATATATATATATATATATATATATATATATATATATATATATATATATATATATATATATTCCTGTGAGTCAACGGAGAAAATGAAACACGAAAAGCTCCCAAGTACACTTTCGTGTAATAATCACATCATCAGGGGAGACACAAGAGAGAAATATAACAGTCAGTTGATATACATCGAAGAGAGGAAGCTAGGACGCCATTTGGTAAACATGTAATTGTCCAAAACATACAACGAGCGTTCATAAACTTATCATTTTACAAATCTTATCAACAATAAAGTTATCTAATTTGTACAGACCATCACTAATATTAAGATTATAATTCTTTGTGCATTGAATAATAGAAGATTCAATGATATTTCTCTTGGTGATAGAGTTAACAATTGAGATGGCGTTACTCCAGTCAATTCAATGATCATAGTTTTTAACATGATTAAACAAGGCATTTGATTCTTGTCCCGTTCTTATACTATAGTTAAGTTGCTTAAGTTTAACAGAAAGATCCTTACCAGTCTGACCAACATAAAATTTATCAGTTTCCACAAGAAACTTTATAGATGCACACAAGAGAATTTTCTGGTGAATTCCTGATTAAGATATTCTTTATAGTATTATTGTTGCTAAAGGCAACATTTACATCAAAGGATTTAAGCAACATGGGAAGCAAAGTGAAACATGACATAGTTAAATTATCATCATTTCAATCTATGTTCCTAAGGGCATTGCGTATTTGCAGTCCAGAGTTTATTGATGATGAGTTTGAGAAGATATATTCTATTTGATCTCAGTTAAAGTACCCTAGATCTTTCATTGATAAATCCCTTAAGTTAGCAAAGAAATCATTTTATAGAGTTGAGCCCAAACTTCCCATTGACACCAAGAGTCTTTTAGTTCTCCCTTTTACTAATAATTTCACTTTGCTTCCCATGTTGCTTAAATCCTTTAATGTAAATGTTGCCTTTAGCGGTTAGCGGTTAGCAAGCCTGCCTCTTGCACAAGGAGTCCCAGGTTCGATCCTGGCTGTTGGAGCTTTGTATGTTCTATGAAGGTGCGCGTTCATATACACATTATTCGTATATATATATATAAATATATATATATATATATATATATATATATATATATATATATATATATATATATATATATATATATATATATATATATATCATTTTTTATCATTATTTTGCTTTGTCGCTGTCTCCCGAGTTAGCGAGGTAACGCAAGGAAACAGACGAAAGAAATGGCCCAACCCACCCCCATACACATGTATATACATACAACTCCACACACGCAAATATACATACCTATACATCTCAATGTACACATATATATATACACACACAGACACATACATATATACTAATGTACACGATTCACACTGTCTGCCTTTATTCATTCCCATCGCCACCTCGCCACACATGGAATAACATCCCCCTCCCCCCTCATGTATGCGAGGTAGCGCTAGGAAGAGACAACAAAGGCCCCATTCGTTCACACTCAGTCTCTAGCTGTCATGCAATAATGCCCAAAACCACAGCTCCCTTTCCACATCCAGGCCCCACACAACTTTCCATGGTTTACCCCAGACGCTTCACATGCCCTGATTCAATCCACTGACGGCACGTCAACCCCGGTATACCACATCGATCCAATTCACTCTTCTCCTTGCCCGCCTTTCACCCTCCTGCATGTTCAGGCCCCGATCACTCAAAATCTTTTTCACTCCATCTTTCCACCTCCAATTTGGTCTCCCTCTTCTCCTCGTTCCCTCCACCTCTGACACATATATCCTCTTGGTCAATCTTTCCTCACTCATTTTCTACATGTGCCCAAACCATTTCAAAACTCTCTTCTGCTCTCTCAACCACGCTCTTTTTATTTCCACACATCTCTCTTACCCTCACATTACTTACTCGATCAAACCACCTCACACCACACATTCTCCTCAAACATCTCATTTCCAGCACATCCACCCTCCTGCGCACAATTCTATCCATAGCCCACGCCTCGCAACCATACAACATTGTTGGAACCACTATTCCTTCAAACATACCCATTTTTGCTTTCCGAGATAATGTTCTCGACTTCCAAACATTCTTCAAGGCTCCCAGGATTTTCGCCCCCTCCCCCACCCTATGATTCACTTCCGCTTCCATGGTTCCATCCGCTGCCAGATCTACTCCCAGATATCTAAAGCACTTTACTTCCTCCAGTTTTTCTCCATTCAAACTTACCTCCCAATTGAATTGACCCTCAACCCTGCTGTACCTAATAACCTTGCTCTTATTCACATTTACTCTTGATGTTCTTCTTTCACACACTTTACCAAACTCAGTCACCAGCTTCTGCAGTTTCTCACATGAATCAGCCACCAGCGCTGTATCGTCAGCGAACAACAACTGACTCACTTCCCAAGCTCTCTCATCCACAACAGACTTCATACTTACCCCTCTTTCCAAAACTCTTGCATTCACCTCGCTAACAACCACATCCATAAACAAATTAAACAACCATGGAGACATCACACACCCCTGCCGCAAACCTACATTCACTGAGAACCAATCACTTTCCTCTCTTCCTACACGTACACATGCCTTACATCCTCGATAAAAACTTTTCACTGCTTCTAACAACTGGCCACCCACACCATATATTCTTAATACCTTCCACAGAGCATCTCTATCAACTCTTATCATATGCCTTCTCCAGATCCATAAATGCTACATACAAATCCATTTGCTTTTCTAAGTATTTCTCACATACATTCTTCAAAGCAAACACCTGATCCACACATCCTCTACCACTTCTGAAACCACACTGCTCTTCCCCATTCTGATGCTCTGTACATGCCTTCACCCTCTCAATCAATACCCTCCCATATAGTTTACCAGGAATACTCAACAATCTTATACCTCTGTAATTTGAGCATTCACTCTTATCCCCTCTGCCTTTGTACAATGGCACTATGCACGCATTCCGCCAATCCTCAGGCACCTCACCATGAGTCTTTCATACATTAAATAACCTTACCAACCAGTCAACAATACAGTCACCCCCTTTTTTAATAGATTCCACTGTTATACCATCCAAACCTTCTGCCTAGCCGGCTTTCATCTTCCGCAAAGCTTTTACTACCTCTTCTCTGTTTACTAAATCATATTCCCTAACCCTCTCACTTTGCACACCACCTCGACCAAAACACCCTATATCTGCCACTCTATCATCAAACACATTCAACAAACCTTCAAAATACTCACTCCATCTCCTTCTCACATCACCACTACTTGTTATCACCTACCCATTAGCGCCCTTCACTGAAGTTCCCATTTGCTCCCTTGTCTTACGTACTTTATTTACCTCCTTCCAGAACATCTTTTTCTTCTCCCTAAAATTCAATGATACTCTCTCACCCCAACTCTCATTTGCCCTCTTTTTCACCTCTTGCACCTTTCTCTTGACCTCCTGTCTCTTTCTTTTATACATCTTCCACTCAATTGCATTTTTTCCCTGCAAAAATCTTCCAAATGCCTCTCTCTTCTCTTTCACTAATAATCTTACTTCTTCATCCCACCACTCACTACCCTTTCTAATCAACCCACCTCCCACGCTTCTCATGCCACAAGCAACTTTTGCGCACTCCATCAGTGATTCCCTAAATACATCCCATTCCTCCCCCACTCCCCTTACGTCCTTTGTTCTCACCTTTTTCCATTCTGTACTCAGTCTCTCCTGGTACTTATATATATATATATATATATATATATATATATATATATATATATATTTTTTTTTTTTTTTTTTTTT
>NC_092288.1:18226508-18235746 GCF_036320965.1 Panulirus ornatus | reverse complement strand
AGGGATGGCAGCAAGACCCATTATATACAAGTACCGAGGGAGCCAGTGGCAGTTGCCATTACTAGCCTCTGTAAGATCAGGGTAGCAGCAGATCTCGTAGGCCCTTGATACAGGAGATGTAAAGTGAAGAACCAGTTTTAATGTCATCATCATTTGGGTCATCAGATGTTTATATCACTCAGAATCCATTCAGATGATACAATCATCAACAGTCTAATAAGGACACCGTCCATCACTCGGGCACATGAGGTTGTAAACATCAATAGCTTCATCCAGAACCTGTTCATTACTGAGGAGTCGATGCTGGTCTCGTCTTTAACCTCCTTCCCAAATGCCCAAACACAAAAAAAAATTTTTGATTTCCCTCTATTTTTAAGACGCTTCCTTCCCTGCCTGGCTCTTTCCCGCCTCTCTTTCATCATTCATTCGCTTGTGCGTGAGCTGTATCTTGACATCTGATCATGTCTCATGCACGCATTCCATCTTCAGCCTTTATCTTTTATGACCATCGCTTCCATTAACTCACTCTGGCATAAGTGCGACATAACACACTTGAATTATGTCCTATTAATTTACAAATGCTCTTAGTTCCATGTAACTGTAGTAACCACTGTGATAGCATCAATTCTTACTGAATCTTTTACTATGTTGAACAGACACAATGTTAATTTTGCTATGTCAAGAGATTAGTATGGCTGTAGGATTTTTCAATTACCGTCATGGGGGAAGTTATTCACGAAGCTGCAAGAAGAGCAGTTGCAGTGTTGGAAGATTAATATTGGACGGTAAAATGCTCGTGCTAGAGACCTTAACTTCCCTATTGGCCGATGAACTTTTGCTAAAGCTCAGTTTTTCAACCAGATTTGATGTTGGGTAAGGGAGAAGGTGAACAGATCAGATCGCCTACATACACCATTGACTCCAGGTTCATTATCCTCCTCTTGGTTTGCCATTCTGTTGTGAAATAGCCTGTTGCAGGTGTGATCTTGGATTTCAGTTTGGATCCTGTAGTGTAGCGTCTTCTGGCCCATCACGTTCTTTTCACTTTCGTTTGGGTCCGATAGTGGATGAGAGTCCTTGTAGAGATCACTCTGTACTGGCCAAGCTCAAGCAGACTGCGAGTCTAGAGGACGCATTTATGAGGTGAGATGACTACACCTACTGGTGTTGTTGATACTGAGCCTGATTATTGTGTTAATGTCTACTGTGTCTACGTGGACAACTTGACTCTTAATTGCTTACAATGGAGTTGCCAGAGGGTTTAGTTTAAGTACAAAGCTTACGAACTTTAAGCACTCCATAAATTCAAGAAGTTAAGTTATGAGTTTGTCTAATTTTCACTAATGGACATTAAATCAGATAATTAGTTGGGTTGAAAGCACTGTAAGTTATAGTGATTCAGTTGTAAAATTCCAGTGCAACAGCTCCACAACACCCAGCTCCGTCGAGCTTGAGGTAGTTGGACCCGACTTGTCCTGGAGGAACGGCTTTAGCAATTCATTTGTTATTTTCTATAATAAGTACATAACAACCAGACAGTCAATGCAGTAACTCAGGTTAATCTTCAGGTATTTTCCAGGACAAGAAGTTTTTTGTTCAGAATGACAAATATCGTAAAGGTTCGTTACTATGACATAAACCTGATGTTATCTGAAAACATACCTTTGAGGGACAAATTGGTAATGATTATGCAACTACTTAAAGTAAACTATGCATTCTTATTCAAAACAAAAATGAGATTCTCCCCCACACAATAAATCTTCCATCAAACGAACATTGAATTTTCCCTGAAAACAAACAATAAATCTTCTCACAACAACATATCAATTCTCCAACACGACAGAGAGTAAATCCTTCCTCATAACAGCCAATGAAACGTACCTAATAGCAAGAAATAAACAATAACTCCCTGAACAACAAACAATAGATCGTCACTCATAACAAACATTTAATCCCTTTCACAACGATCATTAGATCCCCCCACTTGATAACCCTCAATAAATCCTTTCGTAACCACTGGTGTTCACTTGGCATGATATATTCGACCTGATGGATCTCAAACTATCGCCACAAACTTGCATTACATTACCAGAAACGTGAAGTTCCTTGGATTGGAAATTTTGCATGTTGCCGACATTTGTTCAGGTATGAGCCACAGAGGCAGGATATAAGAATCAAAAGGCAGTTATGTGCCTTAAGGGAGAGTATTAGAGGCAAGAACTATCATGGGCCTCAAGGAAGAGTACAAGAGGCAAGGGTGATTATGGGCCTCAAGGGAGAGTAGGAAAGGCAAGGACCATCATGCTCCTCAAGGGAGAGTACTAGAGGCAAGGGATATTTTGGGACTCAGGGCATAGTACTAGAGGGAAAGACCATCATGGACCTCAAGTGAGAGTGCTGCAGGCAAGGGCCATTATGGGTCATCGGTGGAAAAAAACTCAATGATAAAGATACAAATAAGCCTTTAAGAGAGAGAAATGGCTGCGGACCATTATTATCGACCCCTGTTTTTAGAGCAAATGTGAAGGGCTAATATCATCCGTGTAAGAGAATGACAGTAGAAGCAGGGCTCGTTGTGGGTCTCTGATGGAGTGAGCCGGCGTCAGGGGCCAGTATTGACATAAGCATGAGCATAGTCATCAGGATTCCTGAAACCACAAAGGATTCACATAGGAGATCTAAGCACCAATACACTAGCTAGGATCCCGTTTATCACTCAGGGTGCAAGCAGATGTTTATACCAATAGCCTCAACGAAAACCCGTCCATTATTTAGGAAAGCTATGCTAGTCACTTCTCTCTCCATTTCATCGTTTTCCTACGTAAAACATCATCTTTTTCCGATGACTTCCTCGATCTATTTCTCTGCCCAGGTCCCTCTACTTTCTCTCAGTTTTCTTTCATCGCTTTTCCGTCTGTGCATGAATTCTACCTTCATTGGTGATCTTGTCTCATTCAGTCTTTCATTACCAAACTCCATATTTCTGTCTCCGTCTTTCTCTCTCCTTCCCTCTTTATCATGAGAATGTCATAATTTGCTTGAACTATTTTCTACTAACAGATTCATGCTCTCATGGTCCATGTCAGCTTGCTTCTTCGTAGTTCTGGTGTGCTGCTGACCAGCTGGCCATTGATATTTGGAGAAGATATTAAACCGAGCAGACAATAAAAAAAGCCCAATCATGTTTGGTCAGAGAGGCAGGAATGGCATTGTCAAGTGGCATAACCACACACCTCTACCTTTATTTTCTTCATTTTTTTTGTTGTTGGCACAACCTTACCGTCAATATTAATATATTTTCCAGAAAAGACATTACCCCCGGAAACAGCATTAGTCATAATGCACCTGGCAACTTCATCGGCGTGTCTACAAAAAGGAAACAGATATGATCAATTCCTATTGTGATTCAGAAAGTGTAACATTTTCACGAAATATATGTATATATGTATGCAATAAGCAATACTTATCATGCTAAAGGAATGGAATTATCATTGACAACGGTACACGAGGGATTGGTAACAATGTATCTAACAACGTCTTTGGCGTGTTTACAAACAGATGACAGAACCACATTTTGTTGGCATAACCTGCTGTCATAATATGCTCACAATCCAGTAAATTGGGAATACATTTTTTGCCGTGAGTGATCCAGCACGATTTTTTGACTATAGGTAATGTGTAGTTTATCTAACAAAAGTTCACACTGATTAAAGAGTGAGGTGCGTGGTATAGTCTGTATGAGCTGTAATCCTGTATAAAAACTTAGATCCAGTAGCTTAGCAAGCTAAACCTAACACTTTCTCTTCAGTCTTCCAGGGTTGCGATAGTGGACGAGGTACTTTGTTGAGTTCACCCTAGTCTCTGAGGTAGGCTGCAAGTGTAGAGGTGGCACTTCCAAGGCGAGATGACTACAGTTATTTGTGTGACTGTTGTGGCACTGTCTTCTGTACCTGTCTGGACCCCCTGATTTTGTTGTTGACGCTGGTGTAGTCAGACGTTTTTGTTTGTGTTGATAGTCCACCAACACAATATATTCAGTTGCTGAAGATGTGATCTTTTATAATCATGAATGTGCATCAAGTAAAGGAGTCTGTCAATTGTTTTTAACCTGGTGTACGCTATAGAGCGTCAGGTATATCAAGACCTCAGTGCATCAGCCTCAAAGCATCGAGCACCATCGAGGAAGAGGTAACTCTCTATAACGTTTACAAGAGGAATGACACTAGAAAGTCACCGTGAAAAACGAGGTTCTTAGCTCTACCTTGTGCTAGTGTAATGACTCTTTAGGGCTCAGCACCGTGAAGAACGAAGTATTTGGCTCCAACAGGTATTGGAGCAATGATTTCACAAGGCAAAGTTTTGTATCAGTTGAAATATGTTGATAAGTTGGTGTTCTTTCTTATATGTTTTGTAATTGTGTTAGTTATTCTTTTTTAGTTTCATCAATTACTGCACAACAAACAGACAGTCAACTTAAAAATTTCAGGTAGATTTCAGGTAAAGAGTCTTTTGTTTCAGAAAATGAGAGATAGCATTATGAAGGGTTTCATGAACTATAACACAAAATTAATGTTAATTGAAATGTAATCGACGGACGATGCTTAAGTAGTATACCATCATGAGTCAGAGAGTCTCGATGAAAGAAAGGTAATAAATTGTCCCTCCTAAGTAAGGAAAATCCTCAATCGCAACAAACAGCAAGACATATTTCAGAAGAAAAAACAAAACCTCTTTGCAAAAAAACAACAAAATATTTAACAAAAAACAGCACATACACTTTTAAAGGAAAAGGAAATCCTCCATAAGAAAGAACTATATCTTTTCCATAACAATCGATTGATCGTACCTTAAAACAACAATAAACCCATAGAAATGAGACCATTGCAACATCTTATAGTAATCCCTTCCCTCACAACAAACAATAAATCCTTATCAAAACAGACAGTAAATTCTTCCACACAACAAATACATAATCCACGTAGCAACAACAACAAACTCTTCCTCACAACAAACAAAAAAAGTCTTGTTCACAACAAACAATAAACCTTCCCTCACAACAAGCAAAATTATCATTCGTCAAGAAAAACAATAACACCCTTTGACAGCAAAAAATATAATCTCTTCCCACTAACTACTCACCACTAAACTGCTGTTCCATTGGCATCAGAAACTTGTTATGGCGATTCTCAAGTTAAGATTCATCACTCAGTATGAAGGAGATCACAAGTGACGTGAGGATCCTTTGCTGGAAAAAATCGTTGACCATCAATATTTAGAGTTCCATGGTCCCCAGGATGAAAGTAAAAGAGCTAAAAACAATTATGGGACCCAGGGGAGTTGTACCAGAGACAAGGACAATTATATGCCCCAGGGGAAGAGTACTAAAGACAAGGACCATTATAGGTTTTGCTTGTTAAAGGGAAGGTTGCAGGTGTCACCAGGCTCCAGGAAAGAGTGTCAAAGGCAAGCGATAATGAGTCCTGTTCGGAAAACTGCTGGAATAAAGATGCTATTCAAAAAATGAACAGGAGATGTTTTGGGCATCCGAAGAAGAGGGCAAGTGTCAGGGACCATTTATTGGGTTTGTAAAAATCACTTTTTTAAACCAAATTTTTAAAAGTTTTTAAGGGGATTTCGGGGAACCCTTGTACTGATCCCCGTCTCTCTTTCCCTCTCTCTTTCCTGTAAAACTTTGGGCTTGCCCTCTTTGGTCGTTAAATTTCCTCACACATTCTGTCTTCCTCTCTACATCATCTTTCCATTATTTCCCCCCTTATTTTTTTCCTGTTTGGGCCCTTAGCTTTTTCTTTCATTGGCGGGGTTCCAAACCTCAAACATTTCCTACAAAAAAATTTCCCTTTATATTCATTTTATTCTCTCTCTCCCCCATCTCTCTTCTTTTTCTTTTCTTCAAATTTTCTCTCCCCCCAAATTTCTCTAAAATCTCCTCTTCTCTCTCTCTCTTTTTCTCTCTCTCTCATTTTTCTTTTTCTCCCCTAAACTCTCTCTCTCTCTCCTCTCTCTCTCTCTCCCCACTTTATATATAAAATAATTGATTGGAGGGGGTGGAGGCATTCCCAAGCTTAAAATTTGGGGGAAGAGCGTGGGGTTTCAGAAGTGGAAAGGGGGATGGGGGCCAGGTTTTTGGGTTTTTAGAAAATGAAATGTGAAAAATACTTAAAAAAGAAAATTTGATTTGTAGGTACATTTGACCCTGGAGAAGGCCATATGATAGGGGTTTTATTAGGGAGCCTTTGGGAAGGAAATTAAAGAAATATAGGGTGGGGGAAAAGGCAAGTTTTTAAAGGGAATGAAAAAGTTTTTTTTCGAGGATGTAAGGCATGTGTACGTGTAGGGGGGGAGGGGGTAAATTTGGTTTTCCCAGTGAATGTGGGGTTTGGGGGCAAGGGTGTGTTGTCTCCATGGTTTTTTTAATTTTGTTTATGGATGGGGTTGTTAGGGAGGGGTAAAATGCAAGAGCCCGGGAAAGAAGGGGCAAGTTGAAGTCGGGTTGGGATAAAAGATTTTGGGGAAGTGGTCATTTGTTTTTCGCTGATGAAAACGCGCTGGGGGCTGATTCATGTAAAGAAAACTGAAAGAACCCTGGGACGATTTTGGTAAAAGTGTGGGGAAAAAGAAGAAAGTTAAGAGTTGAATGTGAATAAAAAAGGGTTTAAATTGGGTTACAGTAGGGTTGAGGGTCAAGTCAATTGGGAAAGGTAGTTTGAAGGGAGAAAAACGGAGGGAAAGTGAAGTTTTTTAAAAAATCGGGGAGTGGGATCTGTCAGCAAATGGAACCAGGAAGGGGAAAAAGGGATCATAGGGTGGGGGAGGGGCAAATTTTTTGGGAGACCTTAAAAAAGGTGGAATCAAAGAAAAATTACCCTGGGGAAAAGAAAAAATTGGGAAGTTTAAAAGGGAAAAAGGGGTGGTTCCAAAAAATTTTTGTTTTGTTGCGAGGCGTGGCTGGGGGGAAAGGAGTTTTTGCGCGGGAGGAGGGAAATGTCTGGAAAATGAGATGTTTAAGACAAGGGTGGTTGGAGGGGTGGTTTGATCGAGTAAGAAAATCTTTAAGGGGTTAAGAGATGTGGGGAAATAAAAAGAGCGGGGTTAAAGAACCCAAAAAAGGGTTTTTTTAAAATGGTTTTGGGCACATGGAGAGAATAAATTTAGGGAAAGATTGACCAAAAAAAATATATTTTGTCGGAGGGGGAAAGGGAAAACGGGGAGAAAAGGGGAGCCCAAAATTTGGAGGGGGAAAAGAGGGAGTGGAAAAAAAATATTGTGTAAAACGGGGCCTGAACTTTAAAAAGGAGGGTGAAAAGGGGGGCAAAGGAATAGAGTGAAATTGGGCGAGGGTTGGAAAATACAGAGGTTGACGAGTTCAGTGGGGGAAAATAAAGGCAGGGGAAAAACCCCGCCCTGGGGAAAACCCAGGGAAAAGCTGTTAGGTAGTATATTTGCGTGTGTGGACGTTGTATGTAAAAGTGTAGGGGGGGGGGGGGGGGGGGGCCCATTTCTTTCGTCTTTTTCCCTTGCGCTATCCTCGCCAAACGCGGAAAACAGCGAAAAAGGGGTATAAAAAAAAAAAAAAAAAAAAAAATTAATAAAATATAAAATTATAAAAATAAAATATATAAATTTTTAATATATATATTAATATATAAATATATAAATATAAATAATATAAAAATTTTATTATATATATAAAATTTAAAAAATGTATATATAAATTATAAATATATTATAAAATATATATATATAAAAATATAAATATAAATTTATATAAAATAATATAATATAAAATTTTAAAATATATATATATATATAATATATAAAAATATTTTATATATATAAATATATATAAATATATAAATAATTTTATTAATTAATATATTTATTTTTTAAAATTTTAAAAAATATTATATAAAATATAAAATTTTTAATTTTTAATTTTAAAATTAAAAATATAAAAAATTTTATATATATAATAAAAAGCAATTTTATATAAATATAAAAATTAAAAATATATAAAAATATATAAATAAAATTTAATATATAAAACATAAAATTTTAAAATTATATAAAATTTTATAAATATATAAAATTATATAAAATAATTTTAATTTAAAATATATATAAATTAATTATATATTAAAAAAATATAAATATATAAAAAATTTTATTTTAAAAATTTTAAATATAAATAAAAATTATACTTTTCGCTTTTCTCTCGCTTTTACAAGGAAGCACAAGAAAACAACGAAAGAATGGCCTACCCACCCACATACACTTTAAAAAACACATAAAACGTCCACACACGAACATATACATACCTATACTTTCAAAACGTATGCAAAATTACACAAAACAACATATAAAAATATATACACATTACAAAATTTCCATACTAAAAGCCCTCAATTTATTCTCCCTCGTCACACCGGGCCCCACATGAAATAAAAAAAAACCCCCCCCCCCACGGGAATTTCCCGAGGTAGCGCTAGGAAAAGACAAAAAAGGGGCCCCATTCGTTCACACTCGTTTTCCAACTTCAAGAAATCAAAAGAAACCACAGCTCCCCCTTTTTACAACCCGGGCCCACAAAACTTTACATGGTTTTTCCCCCCCAAAACCCCCACATTCTCCCGGTTTAATCCATTGACATCACGTCGACCCCGGGATAAACCCCATCGTTTTCCCAAATTTACTCTTTTTCCTTGCACGCCTTTACCCTCCTGCATGTTCAAAAGGGGGCCCCATCAAATCAAAATCTTTTTTTACTTTCCCACCCTCCACCCCCGATATGGTCTCCACTTCTCGTTTTTCCCCCCAACCCGCACATATATCCTTCTTTTTCAATCTTTTCCAACTCTTTCTTCCATTGGGCCAATCCATTTTCAAACACCCTCTTCTGCTCTCTCCCCCAACACTTTTTAAAAAACACAATTTTCCCTTATCTTTTTATTACTTCTCTATCAAAACCCCCTTACACCACATATTTCCCCCAAAAATCTCATTTCCAGCACAAACCACCCCCCTCCGCACAACTCTATCTATACACCCAAACCTCCCCAAACCCTACAAAATTGTTTGGGGAACCCCAATTTCCCCTTTAAACATAGCCATTTTTATTTCCAAGATAACGTTCTCGACTTCCGCACATTTTTTTAAAAGCTCCCCAAACTTTCGCCCACTCCCCCCCCCTATGACTCACTTTCCAAATTCCCCTTGTTCC